>NC_089256.1:92334971-92499652 GCF_963930625.1 Muntiacus reevesi
GAGTTCAGCAAGTCGTCCTTAAATTGCCTGGACTCAGACTTAATAGGTGAAAAAAAACTTGTTCTAAACCAGTCATGGAATCCACGACCTTCACTAGCACCCAGACTAAGAATTCCGTTTATATACTTATCCCTTAAACAAATACAATATGCCTGTGTTTCTTGAATAAACACCAGGCGTCTAGCGTTTGCCTGTGTCTCTGACGTGCCTCGTCATGTGGATTTGTGTATCAGGGGTCTCTGTGCCAAAAAGGAGAAAACCTTGTCTAAATTCCAAAGTAAAACCACCTTCAAACCCCAAGCCCAGGAAAAGAATTGGCACCCTTTACTGCTTCCTGCAAAGACATCAGAATGACACACCAGGGTCCCCCGTCGCCTTTTCACAGCGGCAGAACGTGTTGGCACAAGACTTTTGAGCCATCGCAACGTGAAAAATTTCTAAAGGAAAAGTCAGAAGTGTTATTTCAGCCTGCTTTGCTGGGCCATCTCTCCCCCTGCCCTGCATTCTTCTTTAGCTCTGGGCTCGTGTGTGTGGTCGTGCCTCCCCTGGCCCCCAGCCTAAAGAGGGGTTTACTTAAAGCAAATCCCACCTCGCGCCCCCCGCCCCAGGGGAGATGAGCAGGTATTTCCCGGGGGAGAAATCTCATCTATAACCGCGGATGTGTCCCAGGCCGCAGGTGGCCCTCTGCAAAGCAGCCCAGGTGCTTCATCAGAGACAAGTGTGTGCCTCGAAGAACTGGTCATCTCAAGAAAAACAGGCGTCCTTTGGACCCTCCCACCGGTGGGCAGGCCCTGGCCAGAGCGAGAGGAGGGAAGCCTCAGGACTTTCTGGCCAGATGCCAGAGAGGCGGGGAGGGCCTAATTACTGGTTACTTGTTTGTGATGTACTGCCGCCTCATTCCTTAGGGATAGCCGCGTTTGGGGCTGTTTTTCTCCTTGCAAACCAGGAAGAAGCTCACATTTGAACCAGTTTCCAGAAACAGCATATCTGTGGACCCTGGGTTTTGTGTATGTTGGGTGGTAGGCTGGGAGGGGTGGGGTGGGGAGAGCAAGGCCAATTTCTTTTTCCGTAAAAGACTGGTTCTTTGACCCCTAAGCTGCTGTGTTCACAAAAAGAGCCACAGAGGATCCAGAAACTCAAGGCTCTGACCCTGGTGTGGCCACGGATGACCACACGGCTGGGATGAGTCATTTTGTAAAACGGGTGGAACCAGCGCCCCAGCCTCCATCCATGCTGCTCAAGCCATCGAGGTCTAGCTGTGTGTTGTGGCTGGATGATTTCCTGAAGGGCCCCGGGTGGCACCCACTGGGCAGGGCGGTGAGCAGCCGGCCCGGCTTCCTGCTGTGACCCCTCCTCACGCCTGGGAATGTGGAGGCCAGGCTGTGTCACTCACTGAAATCAGGGGCTCTCAACATGGGTGATTTTGCCACCCAGGAGACATGTGGCCATGCCTGGTGACACTTCTGGTGGTCACCACGTGGGAGGTGGGGGTACTCTCCTGGCATCTTCAAGGCCAGGGATGCCACTGAACACGCCCCAGCGCACAGCACAGCCCCCAAACCAAGACGCATTTGCTCCTTGTCAGCAGTGCCGCTACAGAGAAACCCTGGATGTGAACTAAACTGCCAGAAACGTCCTGGACGGAACCTGGACCCGCCTGCTCATTAGGTTTTGTCCCCAGCGCATGCTCCGCTCACCCCACGCTGGAACCAGATGGAACTATTCCTTCCACAATCTGCCTCCTCCCCAGCGAGGCTTCCCATACCCCCTCCTCCTCACCCTGTCTCCACTGTGAAATCACCCGTCACCCCGCCTGCCCCCCGTCTTCCTTTGCATGGGTGCCTGTATCTCTGATGTGTCCCAGCTGTTTACTGTTGCACGGTTCAGCCCCTCTGACAGCAGGCGCCCCAGGGCGGGGTCTGCGCCACGCGGGGTGGCGGCCCTCCGGGACCCTTGGCGCGCCTCGAGAAGACACAGCCCAGGCACCCGTGCAACGTGGGTGTGCTCCTCAGAGGCCCCTAAACCGTTCTGCAGACTGTCTCCGGAGATCTGCAGACCCAAAGGCGGGCTCTGATCCCTGCGGGAGCACTCCTAGCGCTCTTGATGACAAGAGCATCATTCCAGAACAGGGGCGAGACTATCACAAGAATCAGCTGTGGCACGAGGGTGCGTGCGTTCGTGTGCGTGTGAGAGCACACACGTTTAAAGTCTAGATCTTTCCCTTGTAGAGACCGTCATCTCTAATTCAGTCGTCCTGACAGTGGCGCGCGTGGTCATGAAGACACGCCCTCACCCATGATGGAAAAGAGAAGGACTAGGCTGGCATTAAAGTGCAGCTTGTTTAGAAAAAGCGGAGTAAGCCCGTCACTTCAAGACGGTATTTACTTAAGTTAACAGAGGCTGCAGTAAGATCTTTTCTCACGAGTCACTGTCCACACACATGCTAAGTAATGCCCAGTATTTGTGTAATTTGGGGAGGTCCCCTGTCCGCTGTGTTTGGGTGGAAGGAAAAGTATGTGACTTGTAGGGCAAACCAATAATTCAGAATATAAATATTCCTACCTGAGTTACATAAGAAAAAGTTCTCGAATGATCACTTGGTGATAAATATTTGTTGTACATTTGACTTGGTGAACCTGAAGTAGTTTGGGGCTTTGGGCGGGGGAAGAGGACAGGTGGTACTTCTTCTGTACATTCTAAGCCAGAGTTCATCTCGTTCCTGGAGTTATTCCTGGACAACTGTGGTAAACAGCCTCTTCTGAAAGGTCTTCAGATCCAAATATTGAGGGTTTGTTTCAGCCAGGAAGTTGGCCAGATTCTGGGCTAATTTTTGCTATTTTTGTTATGATGGATGTGTGTTTTTATTTTTATTTTATTTTTTGGGGGGCGGGGCCATCACTCCTGCTGCCCCTGACCCCACCCTGGATGTGTGTTTTTAAACACTTGGCAGAAGTGTCTCACCCATCACTCACAGAAGAGTGTCAGAAGGCTCTGTATTCTGAGCCTCACCCTGGATTTAAAACACAGTTAGTAGCGATTTGTTTTTTTAAGTCCTTACACTGCTAGGAACACAAACTATAAATATATCTGGATAAGTAAATTTGTTCCTTCTTCTTGATTAAGTTTTATACCCATGCTTTTAAAATTAGTCCATGGTCTTCAAAGATGAATAAGCAGTTCCTACAGGCAAAGTATTAATAAATAACAGTGAACTATTTCTGCCAGTTTTTACTGAAGACCATTATAATTCACCTTCGGCACGGAGGAGGAAGGAGCTGCATGTCTCTCTGAGCCACCTTCTCCTTCCTTATTAGGGGAGACTCGTCTCCCTAAGGGTGGTGGCGGCCTTCTCTCCTCCATATCTGCTCCTCGGTGACTGCAGCTTGGGGTCTTGTAAGGAGAAGACGTTCGGGGCCTGCTTACTGCCTGTGATTTAATTCAGCTGCAAAGATCAGAATTTGACCTATTTAAAAGTTTGTAAGGGACTATTCCCTAAGGATGGGTAGGCAGCAGAAACAGCTGTGGGGTTCGGATGTGCGTGTTCAGCCTTGGACACAGCATCTTAGAAAATGAAGCAGGGGATTTCCCTGGTGGTCCAGTGGTTAGGACGCGGGGCTTTCACCGCTGTGGCCCTGGGTTCAACCCCGGGTCAGGGGACGAAGATCCTGCAAGTCACCCAGTGGGACCAAAAAGAAAATCGATGTGGCCCTACCATCACGTGATGTCTTCATGTCTCAGCATGGGGTGGGGGAACCCAAGTGCAGGAACCCAAATGGCCTACCTGCCACTCTGGGCTCGAGGCGGAGGAAGCTGACTTCTGGTTTCACCTGAAGAGGTAATTCAGGTTTCCTTATTCTTTACAAACCTACAGCACAGTCCTCTGAACAAGTGTCTACTGGTGGACTCATTCTCCGTCTGCTGTCCAGGAATTAGCAGGGTCATTCTCATGAAGTTTGAGTCTTAATTCCTGTGGTGTGGTCTTTTCTCGTGATAGATGTGATTTATCCATCAGGAATGTGCGGGGAGAGAAAGGTTTTGTTCCCTCCCTGTTAAGGCAGCGTCTAAAGGACAGACTGACGTGCCGGGAAACCCGCCCAGGACAAGCGCCCACTCTAGTTCCGCTTCCTCCTGGGCCTAGGAGGACCTGACTACCGGCTCACCAGGAGACGAGAGAGGGGCGTGAGGCAGGGGGCTGAGGCCAGTCCAGCAGACGTGGAGAGGAGAGTGAGGCCCTGTCACTGTGAGCTCCACTGGCTGGAACCCTGAGCTCTTGAATGTGATTTCTTTTCCTAAAAAATATATGTCCAAGGCCCACCCTCGGGGCAGGGATAAAGGGTGAAGAAGGCGAGCTCATGGTTCTAGCAACGTGAGGGGTCTCCAGCCCTCGTCTGCACTGGGCTGGTCACTCCGCCAGCAAGAGCAGGGGCCACAGGGCCGCCTTCCCACAGCCCACCTGCTGGTCACAGCTGGAGCCAGGAAGCAGTGGATGGGGCCAACAGGGGGGAATTACACCACCTGTACAACAGTCGGTGAAAGCCAGTCCGAAGATGCCATTCATCCTTGTCCTACCCCTGAGCAATCTATGGTGTTAGTGGTAAAGAACCCGCCTGCCAATGCCGGAGATGCGGGTTCCATCCCTGGGTTGGGAAGATCCCCTGAAGGCGGGCATGGCAACCCACTCCAGTATTCCTGCCTGGAAAATCCCATGGACAGAGGAGCCTGGAGGGCTACAGTCCATAAGGTCACAAAGAATCGAGCACAACTTAAGTGACGTAGCACTCAATGCACACAAGCAATTCTAAATTCTTTTTTTAAAATTCTTTAAATTCACAGAAAATAAGGGGAAAGCCACGTTTTCTAGGGCTGGCTCCACAATTTTGTTTGAAACGTTTCTAAGAGTGCTTGAGTTCTCACGTTTTCAACCATGTTGGAACGGGGGAGGGAATGCAGCTCTTTCCCGGCCGGGATGGGCCCCTGATCTTACGCATGGCAGTGCTGAGGATGAGTAGGCCCTGAGACTTTTCAGTCTGCAATATTTAACTCGCCTGGAATGAAAAGTCGTTGAAACAGAAATGCCGGTTGAGTCTGGAAAACCTGAGGTTTGCAGCCTCCGCGGTGGGGGAGCCCCGTGTCTCACTGTGCTGCTCTCTGTCCCCGCAGTATGCCACCACGGGCTGCTCCCTGACCCTGCACCACACGGAGAAGCCGGAGCACGAAGACATCTGTGAATACCGCCCCTACTCGTGCCCTTGTCCTGGTGCTTCCTGCAAGTGGCAGGGGTCCCTGGAGGCCGTGATGTCCCATCTCATGCACGCCCACAAGAGCATCACCACCCTTCAGGGAGAAGACATCGTCTTCCTGGCCACAGACATTAACCTGCCAGGAGCTGTGGACTGGGTGATGATGCAGTCGTGTTTCGGCCATCACTTCATGCTGGTGCTGGAGAAGCAGGAGAAGTATGAGGGCCACCAGCAGTTCTTCGCCATCGTCCTGCTCATCGGCACCCGCAAGCAGGCCGAGAACTTCGCCTACAGGCTGGAACTGAACGGGAACCGGAGGAGGCTGACCTGGGAGGCCACGCCCCGGTCCATCCACGACGGCGTGTCCGCGGCCATCATGAACAGCGACTGCCTGGTGTTCGACACGGCCATCGCGCACCTCTTCGCAGATAACGGGAACCTGGGCATCAACGTGACTATCTCTACATGCTGTCCGTGACGCACCGCCGTGATCTGGGCGTGGCGCGCTCGGGTTAATAAAGGTTTTTACAGGTGTTTTCTATTCACAGTGTCTTCACAGGCCAGGACCCACAGCTTCCCCGTGTCCTGTCTGAATGGCAGCTTCCCATCCGGCACTGGCCCAACGAAGTTCATTAAACCGGGACAGAGGAGCTTGGCCGGTTAGTCGTTTGGAGGCCACCCTATGATCGGAAATCAACTTGATTATTAAATTTTACTTCCTTCCTGAACCGCACCTGACAGGTTGCGCGGGCCCCTCCAAGACCAGGATGTTTGTTAGGAATTGGAGGCTCCTTCTTGCCTCCCTGTATTGGCCCCTCCACGTTGACGAAAGCACAGTGACTGCAGCAGAGTCCTTAACTTTGCTTTTATCTTGTGTTTAAGGAGGTAGCAATTGTTTTACTACATTTTAAACCGTGTTTCTCAAACCGGATGGCTAACCAGTGTGCGCGGAGTCAATGGAGTGCTTATCTGAAACATGCAGTTTGGGGAGCCTGCGAATTTAACAGTCTCATCAGGGGATGCCTTCCAAAAGTAAAGGTTGAGAATTACTGGGTTAAATTGTGGGAAAGGGTCCAGATTTTAAAGGTGCTTTCCGATTACCCTCTACTGATTTGTCTGTCTTTCTACTATTTCATCCACACACACCCCCACTCCCAGATTGAAACAAGAACCACAGATCCCCGCGAACACAGTCCTGAAATCTAGTCACTCTCTTGTGTTTGGGAGGGACTGCCTAGGAAAGCAAGAAGGGTAGCCATTGATAGCTCTCACGTAGTTAGTTTTTGCTCATCACTAGTACAAATGACCTGTTTACACCTGGCTTCCCTCAGAGGCCCTCCTTAACTTAGATGGTGGGAAAGACTAGATCAGCAGAGTTGGAAAAGCTTTATAACCAGTGTCATATGCTTGCTATTTAAAGGTATGTGTTGGGTTTGGTTTGTTGGTTTTTTTTTTTTCCACATTCACTTTAGTTTTTTAATAAATATTTTTCAAAAATGAATATTCTGCTTCATCTTGAGTGGAATAATGCATACTTATTGGGTATTTGCTATGTGCAGGCACCATGAAGCTTCACCCCTTCACCCCCAGCACCCCTTGGAGCTCTCAGTGTTTCTGTGTGAAGAAGAGGCATCTGTCCAAGACCACAGCACAGATCGCTGGCACCACTGGGGTCTGAACTCACTTCTCTCAACCACAAAGAGTCATGGGTGTGGCAGGTCTCCTCCTTGGAGTGGTTCTTTCTGCCTGACAGTGCCTGGGCTTGTGGATGGAGAATACTTTTCCTGGTTTACAGAATCAGAAAGAAGAGGCTTGGCTGTGATGTCCGGAGCACTGGGTTTGAGCCAAGGTGACCTGCTCCCCTGATCCCAACCCTGAACTCTCAAAGGAATTCACAGTTTTAGCCCTGGAATGCCCGGTGAGGATGGACTGCTTCCCTTAGTGGCCTGATGGCATCAGAGAAGTGCCAGGTGGGAGTGATGGCTTTAGACTTATTTCATATTTCAGGTGAGTTGCAGGGCTGAGTTTTTAGCCAGGAGAGAGTTTAGCAGTTAAGAAATTTGCTAAAGTAACTCACCTTCGAGACTGTTTTTCACATAAAGGTGAAAAGCAGTATGTGTGCACGTGTGCATGCTCAGTCGGTTCAGCAGTGTTCGATTCTGTGGGACCCCATGGACTGTAGCCCGCCAGACTCCTCTGTCCATGGGGTTCTCCAGGCAAGAATACTGGAGTGGGTTGCCATCCCCCTCCTCCAAGGGATCTTCCTGACCCAGGGATCAAACTCGCAGCTCTAATTTCCCTTGCATTGGCAGGTGGGCTCTTTAGCACCACGTGGGAAGCCCCCCACCCCTCCGCCCGCCCGCCAAAAGCAGTGCCATGAATCAAAGGACAGGCTTATAACAGGTTGAATAAATGAATGAAAACCACAGTTCCATCATTGAGAAAGTCACATTTCACGCTGGTACACAGAGGGATGCCTGGAGGTGAGACTAAGGTCCAGGAGCAGGCAGACTTTGCCCCTCAGGGTGGAGCTGGTCCAGGAGTGGCCGCCCAGCGCAAACGTGCCAGCCAGGCAGTGTGTTTTGTACAGAAACTAGCGAAGCTCACTAACATCCTCCGGCGACCACAGCTCCCCCTTCCTGTTACATGTGATGGAGGAAATCAGGGGCAACTGTCAAGGAGGTACCAGAGGGCAGAGCGATAAACAGAAGACAGTAAAGGAGCAGACGGTGGAACCAAGTCACCGCAGAAGCACAACCTGTCAGACGATCGGCATCACGAGGCCGAGGCATGGGCCCGCAGCCGTCCAGTGCTCTAGCGACAGCAGAGGCCTCAGCCTCCCTGACTCCCCGTCACTGTCCAGAATGGAAATGGAAATAAAGTCGGAGGCAGCAAACCTGAGCTTTCACTTTCCATGGTTTTCTAACTCTCTGGTCTCTCTCACTGGACATCTGTGAACTTAACTCTTATTTTCTGACTTCTTTTAAACCTAACCATTTCCTGCCACAAAGCAAAAACCCCCAGGTTATTCCCTGTTTTAAGAGGAAGTGAAAAGTAGCGAAACATGACGGAAATGACAATCTTTACTTTTAGTTCCAATGGTAGAACACAATTTAAAATATGTGATAGAGATTTCCCTGGTGGCACAGATCCCTGGCCTGGGAAGACTCCACGTGCTGCGGAGCAGCGAAGCCCGTGGGCCACAACTCCTGAGTCCTCGTGGCACAACTACCAACGTCTGCGTGCTCCAAGGACCTCGAGCCACAGCGAAAAGCCCATGTGATACAACTCCTGAAGCCCCTGCGTCTGCGCTCTGCCACAGAGAAGCCACGCAACGAGAACTGTGAGCACGCAACTAGAGGGCAGCCCCTGCTCGCCAGAGGCAGACAAAGCCTGGACACAGCAAGACAGACCCAGCACAGCCAAAAAGCAGTCAGTTAATTTCTTAAAAAACACAGTGATAAGCATTTGTCAAAACTCATCTCATGACCCACCTATGTACCATATTAAAAAAAAAAGAAAAAAAGAAGAACTTTCCCATGCTAGTTCTGTATTCTAATTTGATAGAAATCTGGCTGATCAAGCAAGATGGTAGATTCAGCCTGTATCTTAAAGTGCCTGCGCCATTCTAAAGAAAACAAACAAAGATTCTCATATACCTTGAAGAAAATGTTAATACTCATTAATTCTGGGGTGCAGGAACCTGGTATGTGTTATATTAGTACTAACATCATGCTCTGTTGTTTTTTTTTTTTAATTGTTTTTAACCAATGGAGATGACGGGTTCCCAACTTTTCCGAGAGCAGGAACTAGCCTTGGTTTCCCTGGATTCTTAAGATTTCGAGGACTGAGAGGATGGTGTCCTCACAGCAAACCGTCCAGTGCAAATCATGGGAAAACTGAGAAGAGGCCATGGAACCATCAATGCATCCTGGAACATACCCAAGTAGCAGCTGAAACTCCACCCTCAAACAGCGAGGCTTCCCACGTGGCACTGGTGGTGAAGAACCCGCCTGCCAAGGTAGGAGACATAGAAACGCAGGTTCGATCCCTGGGTCGGGAAGAGGGCATGGCAACCCACTCCAGTATCCTTGCCTGGAGAGTCCCATGGGCAGAGGAGCCTGGAGGGCTACAGTCCATGGGGTCACAGAGCGTGGGACAGGACTGAGTGACTTAGCACACACGCACTTTATCTCATCCCAAAGAAGGGCAATGCCAAAGAATGTTCCAACTACTGCCCAGCTGCACTCATCTCACACACTAGTAAAGTAATGCCCCCAATTCTCCAAGCCTGGCTTCAGCAGTACGTGAACCATGAACTTTCAGATATTCAAGCTAGATTTAGCAAAGGCACAGTAACCAGAGATCAAATGGCCAACATCTGTTGGATCATAGAAAAGAGAATTCCAGAAAAGCATCTACTTCTGCTTTATTGATTATGCCAAAGCCTCTGCGTGGATCACAATAAACTGTGGAAAATTCTGAAAGAGATGGGAATACCAGACCACCTTATCTGCCTCCTGAGAAACCTGTATGCAGGTCAGGAAGCAACAGTTAGAACTGGACATGGAACAACAGACTGGTTCCAAATAGGAAAAGGAGTACGTCAAGGCTGTATATTGTCACCCTGCTTATTTAACTTCTATGCTGAGTACATCATGAGAAACGCTGGGCTGGAGGAAGCACAAGCTGGAATCAAGATTGCCGGGAGAAATATCAATAACCTCAGATATGCAGATGACACCACCCTTATGGCAGAAAGAGAAGAGGAAGTACAGAGCCTCTTGATGAAAGTGAAAGAGGAGAGTGAAAAAGTTGGCTTAAAACTCAACATTCAAAAAACAAAAATCATGGCATGGAGTCCCATCACTTCATGGCAAATAGATGGGGAAACAATAGAAACAGTAACAAACTTCATTTTCATGGGCTCCAAAATCACTGCAGATGGTGTCCGCAACCATGAAATTAAAAGATGCTTGCTCCTTGGAAGAAAAGCTATGGCCAACCTAGACAGCATATTAAAAAGCAGACATTACTTTGCTGATAAAGGTCTGTCTAGTCAAAGCTATGGTTTTTCCAGTAGTCATGTATGCATGTGAGAGTTGGACTATAAAGAAGGCTGAGCACCAAAGAATTGATGCTTTTGAACTGTGGTGTTGGAGAAGACTCTTGAGAGTCCCTTGGTCTGCAAGGAGATCCAACCAGTCCATCCTAAAGGAGATCAGTCCTGGGTGTTCATTGGAAGGACTGATGCTGAAGCTGAAACTGCAATGCTTTGGCCACCTGATGGGAAGAGCTGACTCATTGGAAAAGACCCTGATGCTGGGAAAAAATGAGGGCAGGAGGAGAAAGGAACGACAGAGGATGAGATGGTTGGATGGCATCACCGAGTCAATGGACATGAGTCTGAGCAAGTTCCAGCTGTTGGTGATGGACAGGGAAGCCTGGAGTGCTGCAGTCCATGGGGTTGAAGAGTCAGACACGACTGAACGACTGAACTGAACTTGTCTCAGCAGCAGAGTCCTGAGCTTCCTGTAAAATACCATTCCAAGGAAATCCTCCTTGTCCCTGACTTCAGGCTCCCGGGGCTTGCCAAGTAGCCGGCAGGGTGACCTTGGGTCCATGAGGTGACCTCTTTGGTCCCAAATATCCTGATCTGCAACACTTGAAGGTTCATTTTCTAAATGTTTTTGCTCTAGTGCTAATTTCGTGAGACAGTTGAGCTACGTAAGTTTAAAGCTGAGGTTGTAAGTCATTCCAGCAGGGCTCTGGATGCCGTGGTTCGGGGATAATTGACCCGGTGTGTCATTCAGAGTTAGCAGGTGAGTCACGCTCTAGCTGATTCTCAGTTCCCACGGTTCAGAGCCAGGGATGGGACTCGGGCACTGAAGTCAGCTTTGCTTTGTAGTTCTGGCTTGAGGGGCCTGTGGCCTTGACTTTTCCTGACTCATGCATTCTGTGTTTGAAGTATGATTATAATTTCACTGACCTGTGCTGGCCTCGAAGAAAGGGAGCCAAGAGTTCTTCAAGAACAGGAAATCTCACCGCCCTCAGTATTACACTTTCTGCTGCTGCTCCTCATTTGGAGCTTATAATTTATGAGGACTTTTCTGGTGGTCCAGTGGTCAAGAATCTGCCTTATGATGCAGGGGACAAGGGTCCATCCCTGGTCAGGGAACTAAGATCCCACATGCTGAGGGGCAACTACTGAGTCCTGAAGCCACAATTTGAGAGCCTGTGTGCTCTTGAGCCCTGCTCTGCAACAAGAGAAGCCCTCACGTCGCGAGGAAGATACAGCACAGCCAAAATAAAAATAAATAAAACCTTCTAAAAAAAATTCTTCTCTGTGAATACATTTGCCTTGGAGTCTCCAAAAGACAGGGCAAGAAAGAATGTTAGACCCTGCTGATACCAACACCTGCTACCACTATCACTGTTTTACAGAATGAATAGATGAATGGAGACATACAGAAGGGAAGTCACTGGCCTTAAAAAAAAAAACAACAAAAAAAAACTAGTTAGAACTTTCCATGGAGATAACATGGTGTCTTCTGTATTGAATGTGAAAGTCACTCAGTCATGTCTGACTCTTTGTGATCCCATGGACTATACAGTCCATGGAATTCTCCAGGCCAGAATACTGGATTGGGGGAGCCTTTCCCTTCTCCCGGGGATCTTCCCAACCCAGGGAACGAACCCAGGTCTCCCGAATTGCAGACGGATTCTTTACCAGCTGAGCCCCAAGGGAAGCCCATCTGTATTGAACCAAAGGGGAAAAACTATAAAACTGTTCAATCTACAAACTGACATTTTTATGATACTTAAGACAAATGAAAGAAAGTTGCCCCTGGTCGTGATTCCACCAGCTTCTTCCCGCCCCACTGCCACCACCTGGGCCCAGACCACCATCAGAGCTCCTGAGCGCCTGGCCTGCCTCCCTCCTATCCTGCTCCAGCCCCGTCTACACAGGCAATCACAAGGCTTTTAAATCAAAACTGATGGCGCCACAAACTTGGCAGTATTTTCTCTCCAGCAAGCCTTGTTCTTTCCCTTCACACCACTTTCCACAATGGCAAATGGATATTTTATTTGTTCAACATCTGCCCCCACCCCCTTGACAAATTCTAGGGTGAAAGAGACTGTGAAGGTTCTCTGTCCCAGAACCCCAGCACCCGGGCATCTATTAATACTGACTGAATAAATTACTCCTAACGATTAGTCTCAGAGCAGCACTTAAGGACCCATACCTGAAGAGCTAACCTTCTCTGTTCTTAATAACAAAAACCCCCAGGAAATTTCCAGAGGTGGGCAGGGGACAGAGATGGGGAGATAACCAAACAGTCCTGAGAAGGGAGGAGGCAAGGGTTTCTCTGGCCCGCCATCCTCTAGGCAAGGTCACTGGCCCGAAAGTCCTGCGCCTTGAGATGGCTTACGCCGCCGTGTCAGCCGACACAGATCAAAGGCGGTCTCTGCTTTGTGCAGAGCACAGAGATCAAGGTCGCCCTGATTCACAGGGCGCTCTATCAGATTAGGCCAGCCTGGAAAGTCCACCAAGGTAACAGCAGTTGCCATTTGTTGAGCACCTGTTGGTACAAAGCGCTTGGTCTATATTAACCCATTTAATCCTCCCATGTCCCAGTGCAAGAAAGGCTTACTATCCTCAATTTGGAGTTGAGGAAATTAAGACGCAGAGAAGTTAAGTAACTTGCCTGAACTCACACAACCGGCAAGCAACAAAACTGGGATGTGAGCCCAGGCCTACTCCATGCTTCTTCACCACGGCCCACGGTCCATCGTGTTGGCATTTAGCCTTTACATATTTTGGCCATCAATAGAAATACAGATGGAGATGACAGGATATAGGGACGCAGGAAGCTTGGTGGAAACAGAACAGAACGCCTGTGCTTTAGGACTTCTTTCTCTACAGTCACAGCACGTTAGAAGGGGACAGCGACACAGAGATCATTCAGACGCTGACTATTCAAAGTGTGGCCCATGGACCCACAGCGTCGGCACCACCCGGGAGCTTGTTAGAAGTATAGCATCTCAGGCACACCCAGGCCTGCAGGATCAGAATGTGCATTTTAACATAGACCCAAGCGGACTGAATGCAGTTCCAGTTTGCGAAGCACTGGTGTAAAGACTAGGGGTTCTCAACCCACTTGCCCCTTAGAATCACCGGGGGAGCTCTGACATGTTAGGACCTGAACTGGAATCCCTGGCGGTAGCAGGGCTGTGCTTCCACGTTCTTTCTCAGCTTCCCAGAGAGTCCAGCACGCAGCCAGAGCTGAGAACTACCAATCTAGCCCAACTGCATGGCCTTCTTTTCTCTTCCCCTTGTTTTTATACTACAGTTAAAACAAGTGAAGTGACCTACCCAGCATGATGAAAAGTGTGTGGACTTGAGAGATTAAACAGGTCAAGATTCGGATCCTTGATTCTGCCACTTATTAGCAGCGATGCTTTAGGCAAAACACTAGTCTCCTTGGATCTTAGTTTCCACATTTATAAAATGGAGGTAATAAAGCCTACCTTAGGGGTTACTGTGAGAAATACCAGCAAAGTATGGAGGATGGAATGCCTGCACTTGGGTGTAGCAGGACCCTAATAACTGCCAGCTACCCTGACTTCCCAAGTCAGACCACCCCAGGGCAGTGGTAGATGGCTGTCCCAGGAGTAGAGAGCTGGCACATCGCAATTCTTCCCCAGATATTCTCCAAGTATGGGGCCAATGCATTGAAAGACATTCATTAAGACTAAGATGAAAAGGCTGAGCACCAAAGAATCAATGCTTTCAAACAGTGGTGCTGGAGGAGACTCCTGAGAGCCCCTCGGACAGCAAGATCAAACCAGTCAGTTCTAAAGGAAATCGACTCTGAACATTCATTGGAGACTGATGCTGAAGCTGAAGCTCCGATACTTTGGCCACCTACTATGAAGAGCAGACTCACTGCAGAAGACCCTGATGCTGGGAAAGACTGAAGGCAGAAGAAGAAGAGGGTGAAGAGGATGAGATAGTTGGATGGCACCGTCGACTCAGTGGGCATGAAGCTGAGCAAACTCCACGAGACAGTGAGGAACGGGGAAGCCTGGCGTGCTGCAGTCCATGAGGTCACAGAATCAGACGCAGCTTAGTGATTGAACAACAACAGTGAAAATATGCAGAAGGAGAGGTTGGAAGTGAGATCCAAGGGGGAAAGAGCAACGGCAGCCTCCTTTCCCACATGTTCCAGCCACTTAGCCCCCCTGCACCAGCTGGTACCTCCAGCCCTGCTCTGCTCCCTGCCCCCTCCGTTCCTGATGGCCACCCTGATTGGAGAAACAGCTCGGGCCAGCGGTCAAAGACCTATAGTCACTGAGGTGTGTTTGTTTGTTATGGGGTTTTTTTTTGTTTTTTTGTTTTTTTTTTTTGAAACTTACAAAAAAACACTTTCCATACTGCATATTTATCTGTATTTACTGGAACAGCAGAATTAACACAGGTAAAAAGAGCTCCTTTGACCGAAACTACATAAGAAAACACAAAACGTGGCTTTGCATCTTTACGTGAGAAAGTCTGGGGCTGAAAGGGTATAAGAAGGAAAGGTGTTCTCACTCTTCTTTTAGCATTTTTTTTTTTTTTTAAAAAACATGTTTTGCTGTGGCAAAATTAGTTAACATCAAATCACCATTCCAACCATTTTCAGGTGCCCAATTCGGTGGTATTAAGTACACTCCCATAGTTTGCATTGTTTTAAGAGTTTTATTCTATTTCCTTTTCTCCCCCCCGCACACCTACATGTGTGCACACACAGTATCCTCACAACTTTTCAGCTCTGGGACTTTTCACATGTAAAATTAGCAATGACCTGCAGAGGGGTCCCAGGGCAGCGTGCCTCTTCTCTTCCCTGGGAGGAAGCCGATGTAGGGAGTGATGACCATGTGTCAGGTGCTCTCACATGCTTTATTCATAACAAGCTCGTAAGGGAGGGCAGGGGGTGTTATACCCATTTTTTTTTTTACAGGTGAGGAAACTGAGGTTCAAGGAGGAAAAGCAGCGTGTGCACACAGGGGCGGGGGTGAGGCGGGGTACAGCCGGCATTCGGATCCACGTCTGTGGGATTCCAGGGGCTACACTCTTTTCCACTTCTTCTTAGGAAAACATTCTTTTCTTCTCATAGAAATAATGAGTTACTATTTTAAGAAGACAGTAAAATGTATAGATAAGTATAAATCACTAACAAACTCCTCTCTCAGAAACAGTCCCTTGTACGTACTGAGGTCTTCCTGTCTGATTCTTTCCATATTCCGGGTCATTTACTTCCGCGGTGTCCCCTGAAAGTGGGGCAGGAGAGGGGATGGCAGAGGGGTGTGACAGAGAAATGTCATGTGCTGTGTCTCTAGACATGTGTGTGTTGCTTGGATCTTTTACAACAAAAGGTATTTATGTATTAGTTATGGAGTAAAAGAACAAAAAAAAAAAAATTGGAAGTGAAACCCCAAAGAAAGAAAAAAAAAAAAATGTGTTGATAAAAAAGGAAGGGTTGAAAGGAGAATCCAAGAGCCAGCAATTGGCTCATAATAAGAACTCTTTAGGGTAACAATAAGGCTGGTTAGCAGGAATGTTTCTTTTTTTTTAATGTTCTTTAATTAATTCATTTATTTTTTGGCCTCAGGGCATGTGAGATCTTAGTTCTCCGCCCAGGGGCTGAACCACACCCTCAACAGTAAAAGCGCAGAGTCCTAACCACTGGACCACCAAGAAATCCCCAGGACTCTCCAATATGGAGACAGATACATCAGGCTTTCAAAGCAGGATGCCATTAACCTTCCCTAGCCAGCCCTTCCTAGACTGGTGCCTAATTCTGTGCGTCCAGACCACTTCGGAACAGAACTTAACTTCCCATGGAGCTTCCAGTGTAAGAATGTTCGGGTATGCTCCTGGCAATGTTCCAACTATGTGACAGGACTTTCTGCTGATTAAATCAACTGCTTTTCAAATATTTCTTCCCTCTCAGAGCTCTCTACTGGTCAGTTAACACCACTAAGTTATGTCAACCCTGGACACTGCCTGGATTCAAGTTCAAACATGTAGAAATCTGAACTTTCTAAATCTGTAAGTCTAGGCTGTGGATTATGGGAAAGGGCAATGACATGCCATTTCACAGAGTACTTTCTAGGATAAGCATGAACAGCCACACCTTACACACGCCTAGCCCTGCCTCTTACACACCCAGTATGTAACAGAAAGTGCCAGCAGAGCACCATCGCTAACACGCCGCATTCATGTGGACAGGGCCAACGCTGGGCCTGTGGGATGCGGGATGTTGGGCCAATGCTGGGATGTGGGAGTGGGGCAGGGCAGATTCTGAGGCGACTGCCAGCCACAGACACAGGGGGGGGGTCCCCATCCAGCAAGCAGAAAAAGACAGTGTCTGACTCAGGCAGTAGCAGAAGATGCCACCAGTCCCAGCAAACATTCAGCCTCAGTGAATGAAGGCAGGAGTGAGGCGTGGTGAGGGCGGACGAGAACAGCGGTAGGAGGGAAGCCCAGAGTAAGTCAGGGGCGGGGATCCAGGCAGGGGCTGAGGCCAGGTGCGTCCATCTGCAGGCGTCCACGCTGGTGCCTGGTCACTAGACTGGGTTTCTTTCATTCATTCATTCAACAAATATTTACCGCATTCCTCCATGGGACTCACGCACCTACACACCTAGCTGGGAGTGCCAGGCATACAAGGCCTGACTGCTCTTTACCCATTTCTCAGGGCTGTGTCATCAGCAAGAAACCTTGAAGGATGAGGTAACGTCTCCCCTCGGATGAAGAACAGGCTTGCACACTGCTGACTGTCAGAGTCATGCATTCCCCCAAGCTCTGTGTCCTTCACCCGGGGCACACGCTCACTATGCAGGCGCTCATGATCTGGCCCAGGTCCTGTCTCCCTCGTGAGAACCAGGAGCAAGGGAAACCTGGCACATACCCACTGCTTGCTGTCTTGGGAGGAATAAAGTCCTTCATTTCCAACCTCCAAGTTTCAGGTCTCCTGCCAGCACCCATGCAAGAGTCAAAGGCTAACTCATTAGCCTGTAAGCGGGGCAGAGCCAAATTCCAGCCCTGACAGCACCTCAGGTGTGGTGGGCCCTGTGCGGGCCCTTGAGGTCCTCGCCATGCACAAAACCAGCCCGACGCCTGTTCCCATGGAGTGTACATGCAACTGGGGGAGACAGACAGACGAGAAGCCACATGAGAAAATATCAGAAGCGTGCTGCAGAGAACAGGATGGACTTATATGCTAAAAATGACCAGACAGCTACCTTAGATGGAGTGGCCAAGGGATGCAGATGCATGCAAAGTCACCTGGAGGGAAGCATCTTAACAAAAAGAGAATGGCAGGTGCAAAAGGCCTGAGGCTGGATCAGCCAGCAAGGCCGGAGCCCAGTTATGCAGGGAAGTGGTTTGAGGAGGTTCATGGGAAGCTAGATCCTTGCCCTCAGAGGCAAAAGCTAGAGGGCTGGATTTCTTTCCAGCGAGAGGAAGCCACTGAAGAATTTTAAGAAGGAGCATAAATGGCATGATTTAGATTTTTAAAACTAGCTCGAGCTGCTTTGTGAAGAAACATGAGCATCGTGGATGCATTCAGGAAGGAATGAAGCATTCAAGAAGCTACTGCATTAGTTCAGGGGCAACATGACTTTGGCCTGGACAAGAACGGGAGAGCTAAAGAGATGGGGGTACCTGGGGGCCATGTTTTAAAGGGACAGTCAACCGGCATTACTAAAGGATTGGATGGGGAGATGGGGTGGAGAAGTGGTTATAGGAGGAAGAAAAAGGAAAGAGCCAAAGGTGGCCACTCCTAGGTGTTTACCCTGAGTAACTAAGTCCATTTACTGAGATGAAAGAGACGCAAAGGGCTGGTTCAGGGGAGAAAGCCAGAGAGAGACCTGTGGGTGAAGGCAGCCAGCAGGCAGATGTTCATCAGAGTCTGGCGTTGTGGGGGAGGCCAGGCTGGAGGGAGCACTCGGGGTCATCAGCATCTGTAGGGGTCTGAGCTGTGGGGTGGGGGGAGAAGCCCTAGGGAGCGATGTGCATGGAAATGAGGGAGTGACTCAGTCCCGTGTCCCAGAACCGCCAGCCCTGTGCGGGTGACGTGAGGAACCAGAGGCGGGAAATGAGACTTTCAGGAGCGGCTGTCAAAGTGGGAGGAAATCCTGAGACTTCCCTGGGGGTCCAGTGGCTAAGACTCTGCGCTCCTAATGCAGGGGGCCCGGCTTCGATCCCTGGTCAGGGAACTAGATTCCACATGCCGCAACTAAAGATCTTGAGTGCTGCAATGAAGATGGGAGATCCTGGGTGCTGTGACTCAGACCCGGCACAGACAATAAATGAAAAAAGTGTTTTTTTAAGTGGGGGGAAATCCTAGAGAATGTGGGGTCACAACCCCCACCCCCAAGAGAATATTGGACTCAGGTAGAACAGAGGGGTTGGCTGTGGAATGCCACGGACGAGCCTGTCAAACTGTACTTCCCTGAGAGCCAAATGCCACGTCCTGCTCGAGTTACCAGCAACTGGGACGATGATACCAAGTAAGGGGCATAGTGCAGCTCAGAGGGCAGAGTTTCCGTTACACCTTCAGGCGCATGGGGCTACCCGACTCCCAGAACTGCAGTGGCTTCTGCGGCAACAGTAGGTGTGGCATCCCGAGTGACAGGAGTGCCGGCCCTCTGCCGAGCCAGCCCACCCTCTCACCTGTTCCCGGAGGGAGGCATGCTGCTGGGCAGGCACTTCACTTTCCCCGGCCTCTCTGATCTTTCCAGCTATGCTAATGCCTCTCACTCTTCAAGGCCTAACATTCCTGCTCGTTTAAGACACATCAGTCAGCTGATCTGTGCCCAGTCCTGCGCTTTTCCATCCCTAATAGAATTTAATCCCCACAAAACACTTTGAGGTGAGTAGTATCATTCCCATTGGCAAAGAAAGCAGCAGCGCAGAGAGGCCAAGGGATGTGGCTCAAAGTCAGACAGCTTGCAAGTGCTGAAAATGGGATTCAAACCCAGGACTCTAAGCCCTTCCAACAGCCCGGCCAGCCTGCAGATGTGGCTGAGATAGGGACTCGGCGGCCCAGCAGAAGCCTGAAAGCAGAAGATGAAGATGTGTATCACAGCACCATGAAAGAGACGACCACACAGACTGTGTCATTACAACACAAACTAGAGAAAGAAGATACAAACCTGCTGTGGAGTTCAAAGGGGCCGGGAGGGTCAGAAAACGCTTCCTGGAGGAGTGTGTGCAAGGGGCTTTGCGCGGTGGACAGGGCGGGGCCGATGCTGTAGGGCGGATGTGAAGGGGAAGGCGGGCTCGTCTCCCCGGCCAGCCCCAACCCACTCAGTGCCTGGGTCCAGCCGTG
This sequence comes from Muntiacus reevesi, assembly GCF_963930625.1. Lineage (NCBI taxonomy): Eukaryota > Metazoa > Chordata > Mammalia > Artiodactyla > Cervidae > Muntiacus > Muntiacus reevesi. Next base: position 92,354,593 of record NC_089256.1, read on the forward strand.
GCCACCTCACCATCCCCTTTGTACAGTTTTCCATCTCTCACCTCTCCTTTATCCCTGCGTCCCCAGTGCCTGACCCGAGGCCACACATGGAGAATATCTGCTGCGTTCAACCGTGTCCGTCTGGTCTCCTAATTCTGGTGTCTCCTTTCTCAAATCCAGCCACAGCTAAACTTCATGGCCAGCCCTGCCCACAGTGGAATCTTCAAGAGGCTTTCCTAGCTCATAGTTCCTGGGAATCTTCATGCAAACCCCCAATAATTACACACACACACACACACACACACACAATCACAAAGCAAGCCACAGCTGATGTGACCCAAGGCCGACAGTTCCCTGGCTGAGCTCAATCCACCAGATTCTCTTAGGAGAGGGGAAGACAGCCAGTGGGAGGCCCTACGGCCCTGGGATCCCAGGGGCCGCGCCAGGATTCGGGAATGGGCATCAGCAGGCCCAGAGAGGTGGAGGAAGCTGGTGTTTTTTATTCAAAACCTTTTATTATGTAAATTATCAAAACAAGGAAGGGTGAATAATAACCCATCACTAGCTTCAACAGTTATCAACTATTGGCCAGTATTACTTCATCTATACCCTCACCTCGGAGAAGGCACTGGTGACCCACTCCAGTATTCTTGCCTGGAAAATCCCATGGACGGAGGAGCCGGGTGGGCTGTAGTCCATGGGGCCACTAGGAGTCGGACACGACTGAGCGGCTTAGCAGCAGCATACCCTCAGCTACATCCAAATGTGGATTTTTCCAATCAAATCGCAGGCATTATATCATTTCATCTCTCTCTGTGTGTGTGCGTGTGTGTATGTATATATTTCAGTGTAGAAAAACTAGGACTTCAAAGTATATGACAATGACTTCAGGGTATATGACAATACTGCTATCACACATATAAAAATCAGTGATACCTCCTTAATAAAATCAAATATCCAATCAATGTTTCTCTGGTCCATGTATAGTCTGAATTGGAATCCCTTACTTGAATCGGGATCCATGTTAGAGTCTTACACTGAACTGATGAAATGGTTAACATCTCTTAATCTATAGAATCTATAGATTCTCCTTCCATCTCCCTTTCCATGAAATTATTTATTCAGAAACCCAGGCTTCCTACAACAGAGTTTCCTATAGTTTCATTATATCCCCAGAATATCATATTGCTCTGCATCCTGTATTTTCTTTCAATGAGTAGTTAGGACAAGAGGCCTGATTAGACTCCTATTTAATTTATTTATGTCTGTATTTATTTTTAACTGGGGCTCCGCGGCAGCTCAGACTTTACACAGTTGCAGCGAGCGGGGGCCACTCTCCACTGCGGCCCACGGCGTCTGTCGCGGGGCTGCTCTCGGGGCGCACCGGCTTTGGGGCGCGGGGGGCTCAGCAGTTGCGGCTCGTGGGCTCGGGGGCTGTGAGTCGCCAACCGTGGGGCAGGCTTCAGCAGCCGCGGCACTCGGGCTTGGCAGCGCCTCAGCATGCGGGATCTTTCTGGATCGGGGTTGAACCCACGTCTTCCGCGTCGGCAGGCGGACTCTTTGCCACCGGGAAGCCAGCCTGCCTGCTCGCTTCCAGCGCGGCTACGCGGGCTCCGTGGCCGCACCCGGGCCCCCTCTGGCTGTGCTCAGCGGGGGTGGCTCGCCCTGCGGCAGGGCAGAGGCTCAGCTGCCCGCGCTTCGGCGGTTGCAGCTCTCGGGGCGGCGGTCGGGGCTCCGGGCTCAGGTGCTCCGCGGCATGCGGAATCTTCCCGACCAGGAACTGAGCCAGCGTCCCCTGCACCGGCAGGCGGACTCCTATGCCCTGCATCACCAAGGAAGCTCTGTTTTATTTTTTAACCTGTTTCAAAGGTGTGGGGGTACTGTGTACTTCCACAGTAGGAAGGACAGAACAATCTTTTCCTTCTCTCCTTCTCCTTTCTCCACCCCTCCTTTCTCTCTCTCTCTCTTTCTCTCCCTCTTTCTCTCTTTAGATGATATTATCAGCCACTGATGGCCCATATTCATTTATTAGGGATTACAGAATGACATTCCAAACCCATCATTCCTTCAATAGCTGGAAAACTTCTACAGAAACTTCTTCTTTTCAACTATTTGGTTGCCATAAGGTACACTTTAGAAGGGCAAGGTAAGATAAACACTTATTTTCCTCCATCAATTTACAAGATAATGAGGTGATTTCTTGGCATCCTCCAAAAGTAACCAGTGAAGAAATATTTTTAAAACATCACTATGAATCATGGATTTAAACTTTTTTAAGGCATTTCAGTCCACTGTAGTTATTATTCTTGTTGATAATCACACCATTCCATCTTGGCCTGGTGAATGCATATGTAGCTCGGTTTCTGAGTCCTTTTGACATGAACATAGATAGCAGTCTTTGTTGTTCCAAGCTTTTCCTGCCCTCAACCTGGAATCAATTACGTCTCCAAGAGACCTTGGTTTCTTTTAGTAGAAAATAATAATTCCAGATCACTGTCTAACGCTTATTGCAGTATTGTTACACTAGCCAAGACATGGAAATGACCTAAACATCCATTGATCAATGAATGGATGAAAAAGAAGTGGTACATATACACAATGGAATATTATTCAGCCCTGATAAAGGGTGAACTTTTGAGATTTGTAACAACATGGACAGATCTGGAGGGTATTATGCAAAATCAAATAAGTCAGACAGAGAAAGCCCAGTGCATGACCTCACTTATAATGTGGAATCTAAAAATGAAAGCAAAAATTTAAAAAACTCATAGGTTCAGAGAACAGATCTTCGTTGCCAGAGAAAGGAGTTGAGGGTGGGCAAAATGGGTGAAGGGGGTCAGAAGTTACAACATAGATAAGTCATGGGAAAGCAATCTACAGCATAGTGGCAATAGTTATTAATAATAATTACTATTGTTGTTCTTGTTTACTAGCTAAGTAGTGTCCAACTCTTTGCGACCCCATGGACTGTAGCCCAGGCTCCTGTGTCCATGGGATCTTCCAGGCAAGAACACTAGAGTGGGTTGCCCTTTCTTTCTCCAAGGGATCTTCCTGATCCAGGGATCAAACTCAAGTCTCCTGGTTGGCAGGCAGATTCTTTACCACTGAGCCACTTGGGAAGCACATAGGTAATAATACTGTATTACATATAGGAAAGTTACTAAGAGAGTAAATCTTAAAAGTTCTCCTTACAAGAAAAAAAGTTTTATAACCATGTATGGTGACAAATGCTAAGCAGAGCTATTTCAGTGGTCATTTTGCAATATTGAAACATTCCTTTGTATACCTAAAACTAATAAAACATTATATGTAATTATACCTCAATTTCAAAAAAAAAGGTAAAACATTTTGAAAAAATCACAGTCTAGGCATTAAGAGCATTCCCTTTATTCTTGAAATAGTTCAAAAGCATTTCCTGCCTTCTACATAAATAGACTTTAACTAGACTTCTCAATGCTTCCAGAAAAATAAATCACAAATAAATAAACCTAATCACAAAAATCTGATTTAAAATCTCCCCTTGTTTTAGACAAGGATGCCAAGACAATTCAATGGGTGAAAATAGCTTTTTCAACAAATTGTGCTGGGACCATTGGATATGTACATGCAAAAGAATTAAGTTGGATCCCTACCTCACACCATGCATGAAAGTTAACTCAAGATGAATCAAAGACCTAAATGTAAGAGCAAAAATTATAAAACTCTTAGAAGAAAACCTAGGTGTAAATCGTTATAAAATCTTAAGTGACTGTTTTAGGATGTGACAGCAAAAGCACAAGACACAAAAGCAAACTGAGGTGAATAAGGCATCATCAAAATTAAAATTTTAACTAAAAAATTGAATTTGTGCTTTAAAGAATACCCATCAAGAAGAGAGTGAAAAATAGTGCAAAAAATTTTTTGTAAATGATACATCTAGTAAGAGTCTAGTATGCAAAATATATAAAGAATTCTTAGAACTCAACAAAAAGGCAACCCAAATTTAAAAACTGGCAAAGTCATGTCTCCAAAGAAGGCGTGCAAATAGCCAATAAGCAGATGAAAAGATGCTCAGCATCATCAGTCACCAAAGAAATGTAAACCACTGCTATTTACAGTAGCCAAGACACTGTGTTGTACATCTACCTAAAACTAACACAGTACTGTAGATCAAGTGTACTTCATTTAGAAAAAAGAAGTGCAAACCAAGTTAACAAATGACTTCACACCTCCTAATATGGCTATAATAGAACCAACAGATACCAACAAGAATTGCTGAGGATGTGAAGAAATTGGAAATCTACATAGATGATGGGTAGTTCTCTACAATATTAAACTTCAGAGTGTCATATGACCCAACAATTCTATTTCTAGGTATATATCTAACAGAAATGAAAACATATACCAACACAAAAACTTGTACATGAATGTTCATAGTAGCATTATCTATTATGGCCCCCAAAACGGAACAAATCTAGACATACATCAACTGACAAATGAATAAATAAAACTTGATATATCCGTATAGTAGAATATTATTCACCAATATAAAGCAGCATTTACATATGCCATAACATAGATGAACCTTGAAAACACTATGTTAAGTGAAAGAAGCCAGATATGAAAGGTCACACGTTGTACAAGTCCATAGGTATGAACTGTACAGAACAGTCAAGTCTACCAAGACAGGAGGTAAATGAATGGTTGCTTAGGGCTGGGGGCATTTGGAGGCAAGGGAGAGTGACTGCTAATGGGCATGAGGCTCTTTCTGGAGTGATAAAAGTGTTCTAGAATTGGTATCACTGATGCTCACACAACTCTGAAGACATTTAAAAAAACCACTGAATTGTCTGGACTTCCCTGGTGGTCCAGCAGTTAGGAGTCTGCTTGCCAGTTCAGGGGACATGGATTCGACCCCTGATCCAAAAAGATCTCATGTGCTGTGGGGCAACCAAGCCCATGTGCCACAACTACTGAAACCCACGTACCTGTGCTCCGCAACAAGAGAAGCCACCACAATGAAGAGCCTTTGCACTGCAATGAAGAGTAACACCTCCCTGATGCAACTGAAGAAAGCCCACACGCAGCAACAAAGATCCAGCACAGCCAAAAAGCAAATCCATGCAGTGGAAGGAATCAATGTGTTGTTGTCGTTCAGTTGCTCAATAAACAAATAATTAATCAATAAATCATCAATAGTAATAAATTAATAAATAAATAATTTTTTAAAACCATTAAATTGTAAGCATCCTGTGGGTGAACACTATGGTATGTGAATTACATCTCAATAAAGCTCTCATATATACATATACACACACACAAACATACAGTTTTAAAATCCTCCCCTAGTAATCTCATGCCTGCAGAACCTGAGGCAACTTTCATCTGTTTATTCAATACATATTTACTGGGCATCTACTGTTTACTTATTTACACGACATTTATATTTATTTATACAACAATATATAGTGACCACCTATCCTGTGTCAGGCACTGTTCTATACACATAGGATACAGCAAAACGTGCAAAAAAAAATCTAGCCTTTGAACCGCTTACATCCTCAAGGATGAAAACAGGCAATAAAGAAAATGAATAAATAGGAGGATTTTGTACAGTAGGATACATTAAAAGTAACTGACACTAGGGAGAAAAATAAAGCAAGGAAGAGAGGTGGTCAGCAGGGGAACAGAAAGGAGTTGCTGCAGTTGTAAGCAAGGTGGGCAGGAAAACCTCACTGAGAAGGTACCATCTGAACAAAGATCTGAAGGAGGGAGGGGAATGAGCCATGCAGACTGCTGGAGGAAGAAGATTCCAGGCCAGGAAAACAGCAAGTGCGGAAGCCCTGAGGTGGACATGCCCAGTGTGTTCGAGGAACATCTAGGCAGCGGGGTCAGTGAGAAGTTAGAGGACATGAAGCCGGAGAAGTAACGGGACAGACAAACTCTACCGTTCCACTGAGGTGGGGCGTAGCGGTGTGTGCACATCTGAAAATAGCAGAGATGATTCAGGATCTTGGCTCCACATGGTGCATGTGTGAGTTGCCGAGTTTTCAGATAAGGCTACAATCTGATGGGCTGGAGCTGGCACACACCCGTGGTGAGAGAATTTCTGAAGAATCTGGAGACCCAGATGATAAACACAGCTCTTACTAAAAACTAAGTTACAGCGATTTGTAATTTAATAAATTATATAAAACAAAAAGTATTAAATACTCACACATTCCCAATTATTTTGCTACATCTAACTACTACCTAGGCTATTCTGGTTATTTGCATCCATTGTATCTGTTTGGTGAAAACACTATAAAAGGCGTGCTCTGCCTCTCTATTCCCAAACCTGCATCACTCTCAGCAGTGTTGTGTCGGTAATTTGAAATGTGCTACAGTAGGAATATTTACACCACAGAAATTGGCAACTGTTACAGACTGGGGTTTTATTTATTGTCTTGTTATCCAGATCTAAGAAAGTGAAGGAGAAAGTGTTAAAAGTGCAGCAGTCACTTAAAAGAGTGTCACCTTTGGGATCCATTACATTGCAAATAGAACAAAAAAATGAGGAAATATCTTCCCAGAATTCTAAAACTCTTACTCAATTCAGCAGAAAAGTCACTCATATCCTTGATGAAGTGGATGAACTCGTGAAATTCTGACAAATGTGTTTGGTGCTTCACTTTAACCCTGACAATATCAACCAACATCCATATCTTGGGCTTCCCCTGATGGCTCAGACGGTTAAGAAGCTGCCTGCAATGCAGGAGACGCAGGTTTAATCCCTGGGTCAGGAAGATCCCCTGGAGGAGGGCATGGCAACCCACTCCAGTATTCCTTCCTGGAGAATCCCATGGACAGAAGAGCATGATGGGCTAAAGTTCACGGGATCACAAGAGTTGGTCACTACTGAGTGACTGTCACTTCCAGATTTTAACGTACTCTTCGCTGGCTTTGGGAACTTGCAGCCCCAGGGCCCTCACCTGGACAACAGGGGTACCACCACAGGGATGCTACCACAGCGGGCTCGGGGAAGCCCGGGGTCCGGCCCGACTGGCTGAGTAATCAAGGGCCCCGGCGAGGAGTCTGGTCTGGGCCTGGCCTGCTCCCTGATCCAAGCGGGGCTTCGCCCTGCAGCTCCCACCTCCTCCTCGTAAATATTCTCTCTCTCTCACACACACACACAGCGATTTTCTTCCCTAGTCGCCTCCCCCAGCAGCCCGCACCTGCTCTCCATGACTCAGCGCGCTGAACCTGCAGTTGCCTTCCCGCTCCTGGCCCCTGGAGTCGCAGCTGGTTCCTGCGGGAGGCCAGCTGCCCCGAGAGAGCGGGCCTGCGTGTCTCTTTTTATCTCTTCTGTTAAACTTCTGGGGAGGAAGGGTACTCAGAGTGTTCTTTTTGATTTGGCAGAATCAACTCCGGCAGATAAACACGGGGAAGAGTCCTTGAGCGCGCCTTCATTCCTGCGCACAGCTCCGGGGTGAGTCACGCAGCTCACGCGGTAGCTAGGCCGGCCTGCTGTGTCTCCGGGGCTCCTTCAGCCATGCCCCACGGAGGCCTTGATGGCCGGGACTGGCCTGCGGGCTCGCAGGAGGACGTCCCGGGAACCAGGAGACCAGGTGGGCCTCCCACTGTGCCGCTGGGCTGCTCTGCCCGCAGGGATGGAGACCTGCCAAGTCTTTAGGTGACGGGCATTTACGTCCCCACGGTCACAGCCCCTCAGCCAGCTCGGGTGCGGGACAGGCTCCGGGCTGGACCTCTGCTCCTGCTTCCCCACCCGCCTTGCGCCCTGGCAGGCTGGCCTCTGGGTTCCGTATCCTCCTAACTGCCTTGTCCTCTGACCTCCAGCTGAACTGGCCTTTGGGGGGGGCGGGGCAGATCAGAGTGGGGGTGAGGCGGGGTGGTGAGGTTGGGGTCTAGTTCAGAAACAAAAAGAAGGGCTCTCCGGGGAGCCTCCACTGTCTCCCAGGTCCTGGTACAGCCGCATCACTGGGACTCAACCACCATCTCTCTGCTCGTCCTGCCATCGGCAAGCCTGCTTCCCTCGGCCCGCCTTGTCTCGTCCCCGCTGCTTCTGTCTGCTGCCGTCTCTGTGTGTCTTTTCATTTCAAGCTCCCCAGACAGGGTCCGCTGGATGGGGCAGCCACCCTGCCCCGCTGTGACGTCACTGGGCTGTGCCCGAGCCAGGAGCAGCAGGGGGACCACGGCGGGGCGGGCTCAGCATAAAGCCCCCCGTAGCAGGACGGCTCAGAGCACAGGAAACAGAAACACACACCAGCGGGAGACTGTACCGCGTGCTCGGGGCGTTCCAGAGGGTGAAGGACATACCCTCCTGGGCCTGCCAGCCGTTCCAGAGACGGGCTGTGGGGCAGGACGGCCTGGGTGAGGCGAGACGCAGCTGCCCCGGGCTCCTGTACCCAGAGACTCAGACTGAGGCCTGCGCCAAGGCCATGCCCGCCAGCACCCACCCCTGGTCAGCAGCCACAGCCTGGCAAGGACCACCTAGAGCAGAAGGCCAGAGCGGGCCAGCAACACGAGGAGCCGCTCGGGGCGTCCCTGACCTTGTGGGCATGGGCACATTCCGGATGCCCTCCACTCCAGCCTCCTCAGCTTTCCAGTCCCCGGACAGACCGCTCACCACCCCGCCTCTCTGCCCACACCGCTCCCCCGGCCACCTTGTGTACAAAAACAAGACAGGACATCTGCCACCGCCGTCTCCCAGCAAATTCCGGCCTTAAAAAGACATTCTGGAGAAAACCTCAGATGCCCCAAAGCAGACTGATTATTCTGCCGCCTCAGGAGCAAGCCTGGGCCCGATTCCTTTTTGTCCTGGCGGCCCTTCTCTAGACCAGGAACATTCTAAACGTTCCCTATGTGAATATTAAAGAAATGAATAGACGAGAGCAAGGAACATGGTCAGAAAACAGAACGGGACTGTCCTTCCCGCCAGCAAGTGAAGTATGAGAGGAGGCTTCGAGGCCGCGTATTCGGGGAAGTAATCCCAAGAGTGGGGGTGAGGGGACCAGACAAGGAGGGAGACCCGCCCGAGGACGGAGGTGGGCTATCAGCGGGGCACCGCTGCGGACAGCCGAGGCACAGTCCTGGGGGGCCTTCTGAGGAGCCGTGAGGAGGACCCGAGAATCACCCCGACAGCCAGGAAGGGGCCTCTTGGCCCTCCGGTTCCCCCCGCTTGCCAGAGGCTTCCCCACTGACGGTCAGTCGCCGGCACGCCCAGAAGGCAACCAGGAGACCAGACTGTCCACACCGCAGTCGGGGACACGTGAACCATTCTCCGTGCAGCCGGAGGGAGAGCCTCCGGGTCACATGTGCGCAAAGCTGGCCGCCACGGCAGCGGCCGGAGGCAGGAGGCGGCCGAAGGAGGAACAGCGTCACACGGCGCTGCACGAGGAGCCGGAGATGTGAAGCTGGAGGAGCAGGGCGGGAGTTACGCTGCAGAGGACGCGGAACATCAGCCCAAGCGTCACAGCTTTACTTGGGAGGCTGCCAAGAGCCACTGAGGAGTTCTGTGCAATACAGTAATACACACGGCAGCAACAATGGTTGGCCTGAGTTAATTTCAGCCTGCTCCCTCCATGAAATAGCAGCTCTTCACCAAGACTTCACCAACTAAGCATATAATCATAGTAAAATCAGTGCATCGATCAAGAGCCACGTCTAAACCCCTCCATCAGTTCAGTTCAGTCACTCAGTCGTGTCTGACTCTGCGACCCCACGGACGGCAACACGCCAGGCTTCCCTGTCCATCACCAACTCCTGGAGCTTGCTCAAACTCATGTGCATCGAGTTGGTGATGCCATCCAACCATCTCATCCTCTGTCATCCCCTTCTCCTCCTGCCTTCAATCTTGCCCAGCATCAGGGTCTTTCCCAATGAGTCGTCTCTTTGTGTCAGGTGGCCAAAGTACTGGAGCTTCAGCTTCAGCAACAGTCCTTCCAATGAATATTCAGGACTGACTTCCTTTAGGATGGACTGGGTGGATCTCCTTGCAGTCCAAGGGACTCTCAAGAGTCTTCTCCAACACCACAGTTCAAAAGCATCAGTTCTTCAGTGCTCAGCATTCTTTATAGTCCAACTCTCACATACATACATGACTTCTGGAAAAACCACAGCTTTGACTAGATAGACTTTTGTTAGCAAAGTAATGTCTCTGCTTTTTAATATGCTGTCTAGGTTGGTCACAGCTTTTCTTCTAAGGAGCAAGCAAGAAAACCCCTCCAAACAGAAACACTAAGTCCCAGAGACGTCCCTGGGGGCCTAGTGGTTGAGACTCAGCATTGCCACTGCAGGGGGCACGAGTCTGATCCCTGGTCAGGGAACTGAGATCCCGCATGCGGTACAGCGCAGCCAAAAAGATAAATCTAAAAAAAAAAAAAGAAAGAAAGACAGACTAAGCCCCAGTTGGATGCTACTGCCTCTCTTCACCTTCCATGAAGAAATTCCTATAAAAACATTTTGAAACGCTTAGTTCTTTATTTACGTATATCTTCAAGACCTAAAGAAAGAGAAGCTTGGGAACCTTTAAGGAAAAAAAACGGTTAAGAGAGCTTCCTTTGTTGTAACCCATAAGGGGTCTTCAGATGATTCCACCCAAGTTAAAAAATAAAAACCACTTAGAAAAATAATAGGTGAAAAATACCTTCAAATTAGAAAAGCATCAAGAGAGAGGCACATGGAAAGTACACGTGGGGCAAAGACATGACTTCTGAGTAATCCCATCAGGACACGCACAGGGAAAGCTGGCCTGAGGGCCCCTAACACTTACGCTCTGATGTGCCCCCTACTGCACCACAGGAAGTGTTTCTGTTCTTGCCTCCTGACTCTGGTGGCGCGTGTACACAAGTATCCTCCGGGCTTACTTTCTTTGTTTTTTTGTGATGAATTAGATTTTCCTGAGTAGTCCAAGATCAAAGGCAAGATGAGAGATGAAGATTTATTTTCTTGTGTGAGTCATAGCCTGGATCACCAAACACAGAGTTCACTAAACGTTTTGAGTGGTGATGACACTACTGAGACAAGATTATAGAATTCTGTGTGATGTTTAATTAAAACTTTTCACCTGATCAAGGGCACTTGTCACCGTGGGTGACAATGTAAATTACCCATCACCCAGCAACTCTGCTTCTGGGAATTTAGCCTAAAGAACTAATAAAAAGTGTGGAGTAAGATTCTGCTACAAGGTTATTCACCAGGCCGCTCTTTAAAAAAGGAGCAAAAACTTAGAAATAGCCTGAACTCCTAAAGTGGGGGGGATTAGTTAAATAAAGATAATACCATCATCATGTAATAGAATACCATGTTCTATGCCATAAATGTAAACACTATATATACGTGTGTGTATGTATATACGTACATATATACCTATATATGATATAGACATATACACACACATTTACATTTCATGCTTTGACACAAGGTAAAAGGAATTTGTGGTATCCTCAGTTTTGGGCAGATGAGATGATGAGCAAGTTAGGTGTTCTTTTTGCTGCTTTTTCCTTATAAGCATGAACTGCTTTTTTTTTTCTTTTTGGCCACACTGCGCTGTATGTGGGATCTTAGATCCCCACCCAGGGGTTGAACGTGCACCCCCTGCATTGGAAGCACAAAATCTTAATCACTGGACCACCAGGGAAGTCTGAAACTGAACTCTTTTTTTTCTTCCTTAGTAAAAATAATTAAAGAAACTTCACTGGGGTTGTCTTACTGCTCACACTCAAGGTGGTCCTAATTTCCCTCTTTTCCCAGCCTCAGCTCACAGAGCAGTCTGGCCCAGTGGACACTTACCCAGCTTCACTGGGACATGTCGGGTATTGCAAACTTCTGGGGACACAGAGATGAAGAGGGGTGTGGTCCCTGCCCTTGGGGGACTAATTTCAAGGTGGGGCACATATACGGCAACAGAAACTCATCAGCAATTTCAGGGAATCCTAGGATATGAAGGGCAGCTGGGTCTCCCAGAGACAAGATGCTGCGTTAAAGTGGTTTGAAAGGCAGCTCAAACACTTCCCGTCCGCGGGACCACCCAACAAGCAGAGCTCTGTGTTCTCACATGTACACAGAGCTTGTAGCGTGTGAGGAAACGGTTATATACCCTTTTTATGCAGACGTATAGGCTCAGAGGGTAAAGGATCTGCCTGCAATGCAGGAGACCTGGATTCGATTCCTTGGTTGGGAAGATTCCCCTGGAGAAGGAAATGGCAACCCACTCCAGTATTCTTGCCTGGAAAATCCCATGGAAAGAGAAGCCTGGCGGGATACAGTCCATGGGGCCGCAAAGAGTCAGACACAACTAAGCAACACACACACACACACACACACACACACAAACACACACACACACACACACACACACACACACACACACACACACACACACAGGTAGAATCTGACTAATGCTGAAGGCATCCTTCTGGAAGCAACACCCCTCTGATACAGTAATAATCTTTCCCTCCTACAGAAGAATACCATAAAGTATTATATTAAAGGAAGACATTTCCCTGTCCTTAGATACTTTTTTAAGGTCTGAATTTCAAGTGTGATTTTTAACTGCAATTGCATGTTGCCCCCTAGTGTCCATCTACATTATTGCACCCTGTTGTAATAGGGTGGGGATGGAGTAGAGAGGTAGGTCTGTGCCCTTCAACTCCTCCGAGGAATAGATAAGTGCATCGGACATGAGACAGAACTGTCAAAAGTACTCAAGTAGCTGCCACTTCAGTTGCAAAACATAAGCCGCAGTTCTGCATTTTCTGTAGCCACATAAAATTTGCTAATTTTTGGCTGGGATAATAATAAAAAAATATTTATTGTGCACTTGCCGTGTGCTGGGCACAATGGTTAAGTGCATTGCATACATTAGTCCCTCTAATCCTCACAATAATCCTAGGGGGGGGGGGGACTACTAGCTGCTCTGAGCGCGTGAAGTGCCGTGAATTGAAGAGAGGGAACAGACATAAAACGTCCCATCAAAACCGAGAGCTTCCAGATGTACCGAGACGCACTGAGAACGTCAGTCTGCACATCAGAACGTGTACAAACGTGGTCTGCAGAGCAAGGACAGGGGAATAAACCTGCAGATGGCAGAGTCAGTGTTCCACGCTGTTGTCAGAACATCAATAACCTCTGGGTGGTGTGCTTTCAGTCTACCCTTAAACATAAACCACCTTCTTCTTTTTAGCAGCTTTAGAGAGATAACTCACACCCCATATAATTCACCCCCTTAAGAGATACAATTCTATGGTTTTTATTAATAAGCCCACAGAGATGTGCAATACCACAATTATTGTAGATCATTTTCATCATTCCTCAAAGAAACAACATCCCACGAGGAGTCACTCCCCGTTTCCCCAAATCCTACTCAATCTGCGACCGATCTCTACAGGTCTGCCTATAGAGCTTATTCTCCGTTTCATACAAATGGAAGCACAGGGTTCTTTGTGACTGACTTCTTTCACTGGGCAGTGTTTTCAAAGTTCATCCCCACTATCGCATGTATAAATACTGTATTTCTTTTTGTTGCCACATAATATTTCATTGCTCAGATAGGCCACATTTTAACTATCCATTTAGTTTATGAACACAGGTTGTCACCACTTTTTGACTATTGTGAATAATGCTGATATGACTATTCATGTACACATTTTTATGTGAACATACATTTTCATCTCTCTTGAGCGTACACTTAGGAGTGGAATTTCTGGGTTATATGATGACTCCGTGTTTAATATACTACAGAACTGGAAGCCTGTTTCCCAATGTGGCCGCGCCATTCTGCTCTCCTGTAAGTGCATATGAGAGCTCAATTTCTCCATATTCCTCCCAACAAGTCTTGTTTTCCACTGCCATCTTAGTGACTGTAAAGCAGCGTCTCCTCGTGGTTTGGTTTTGTGTGTCTCTGAAGGCTAATTTCATTTTTCTGATACTAGTAATATAGTAGCCACACAGGCCCAAGTAACATAATCTAGTTTTACTTTTATTAACAGTCTAAACACCTCAGATAAAATATGAGTAAAAAATAATCAGAGGAGACAGAGCTGAAAATTCTGAAAATGGCAAGTCCTTCATTTATTCTTTTATTGAGCCCCTGTGAGAGGGACAAGGTTATCTGAGGTGCTGGGAACGGGGTGGACGGCCACATGGGGTCAGTTTCTATCGGAGCAGACAACGAAGCAGCTCTTTACACGCTGAAATCACGACAGTCACAAGAAGCTCCGGGAAAGAGAGGACACAGAGGCTGTGGGACGCGTATCAGACGGTCCTGACTTCATCTGGGGGCTCAGGGGAGGCTTCTCGGAGGAAGGGACGTTTGATGGAGATCTGCAGGGCAGGCTCACTGCTGTAGGAAGCGGGGGCCGTGTGTAGGAAAGAGGGGCTGAGCAGGAATGACAACTGAAAGCTGGAAGGTGAGCGGAGGCTGGCCAAGCAAACCGTTACAATGTTCAGTCATGCAAGGCCTTACAACTAGTGTTCAGAGTTCTGACCTTATCCCCGAGAACAACAGGAAGTCACTGTTTACAGGGTCCTGAGTTGGGGAGCAGGTATTAGGACTATACAGGAAAGGATTTCCAATGGTCACTCTCGCTGCAAGGACTACAAAGAAGGAATGAAAGCAGACCATTCAGGGAGTGAATTAAACTATTCCAGGCCAGAGGGAAAGGTAACTTGAGTCTAGGGCTGGAAATGGTGAGAGATGGTAGAGAGACGTGGTGAATGATTAAATCCAGGGACTAGGACGTGGAAGACGTCAAGGTTAGCTCTGCAGTTGGACAGCTGCTGGGGCCACAGACTAGATCATGGAGACTCCGGGGAAGAAGCAGGTTGGGGATGGGAAGATCATGAGTTTATTCCCAAGAAGCTACAAGTGCCCAGGAAACAGCAGGTGGAAAGGTGGAGTAGGCAGTTTAATATGAAAGTTTAGAACTCAGAGGAAAGATCAAGCTAAAGGTACACGTGTGGGATGCTCAGGATGCTCGTGGTAAATGTAGCCTTGGGTATGAGAACAGATTATTAAGGAAAAAAGTATGGAGTTAGAAGGGAACCCAGGGAGGAGGCATGTGTCACTGCAATATTTAAAGGACACACAGATGAGGACTGGTCAGCAGAAGAGGCAGGCTGAGGAGACAGTCAACTGGTAGGATGAGAAATGGGAAAATTATTCAGGTCAAGAGATGACAGAGTTTCACAGAGAGAGTGACAATATTGGAAACCACCGACATGTACAGTGTGGCGCACGTTGGATTGAGTTGCCAAGATCACTGGAGACCCTAGCAAGATCTACCATGGCTGGCTGGGTGGTAGGAGCTGGAGCCAGGCTGGAATGAAGTGAGGGGTGTGTGGGACGTGAGGAAACAGACAATGCAAGCAGACAACTCGTTCAAGGACTATGGAAATAAAGGGCAGAAGACAGGCAGGCAGTTGAAAAGAGCAGTGACTTTAAGAGTTGACTTTAAGGTGACAAGATGAAGCATATTTACACGTGAATGAGAAGAATCCTGTCTACTGGTAGAGACTGGAGAATGAAGGTATAGAAAAGCAAGAAAGCTGAGTGACAACCCCAGTGGTCTGGCACCTAGAGCTTGGGTTCAATTCTGGTTTTTCCACCTGCTGTCCATGTGGGTTGGGGCAGGATATTTGGCCTTTGTGCCTCAGTTTCCTTACCTGTAAAATGGAGAGAAAATGGAACTTCCATTGGGAGGATTAAATAAATGAATATATGGGAAGGGCTGAGGTTTGGATAGAGTCCCTTTGCCAATGCAGGATTGCAAAGTCACATTAACTGTCCTTACTCGTCACCCGAGCTTTGCCATTAGAAACACCCAATTGCTCCCTTTTCATTCTTCACAGCATCTACCATACAATTTCTGACTCAAAGAGGATGTTGGCAATGGCAAACTATTTTTACATACATTGGGAGACTGGGGTTGACATATACAGACTACTATATATAAAATCGATAACTAATAAGAAATCTACTATACAGCACAGAGAACTCAGTACTCTGCAATGACCTATTTGGGAACAGAATCTAAAAAAGAATAGATATATTAATATGCTGTGTATCACTGGTTAACTTTGCTGTACAACAGAAACTGTAATAATACAACACTGTAAATCAACTATACTCCAATAAAAAATTAAATAAAAAGAGAAGTACCAAAAGAACGTGAACATGTGCTCACCAAAAGTCATAAACTAGAAAACTCACAGCAGCATGACTCATGGTGGCCCTAAATTGGAAAATTATCCCAAAATCCATCAACAGGATAATCAATAAATAGACTGGTATATTCAGGCAATGAATACTATACAGCAATGAGAATATACAATCCACAACTATACAACAGTGATAAAAACGAAAGCAGCCAGATACAAAAGAGCACATGCTCTACTTATATAAAGGGTAAAAACTGACAAAACTAGTCAATACTCTTAGATATCAAGACAGGGATTTCCGGGGGTGAGTCACTACTCAAGAAGTAGCGGAAGGCTGGACCAAAGGGGAGTTTCCTGCGGAGGTCAGAATGTGTACTTTAATAATAATTTTAAAAGAACATTCAATAAAAGATATATACATATTTGGAAAAAACAATACTCTCCACAGCCATCTTTCAAGTTCAAGTTCCTGTATCAGGTTAGTGAAGTAAATCCTGACCCTATATTCAGGGTCAGCTGCCATCGGTTCAGTTCAGTTGCTCAGTCGTGTCTGACTCTTTGTGACCCCATGGACTGCAGCACACCAGGCTTCCCTGTCCATCACCAACTCCCGGAGCTTGCTCAGACTCATGTCCATCGACTCAGTGAAGCCATCCAACCATCTTAGCCTCCACTGTCCCCTGCCTTCAATCTTGTCAAGCATCAGGGTCTTTTCCAATGAATCAGTTCTTCACATCAGGTGGCCAAAGTATTGGAGTTTCAGCTTCAGCATCAGTACTTCCAATGAATATTCAGGACTGATTTCCTTTAGGATGGACTGGTTGGATCTCCTTGCAGTCCAAGGGACTCTCAAGAGTCTTCTCCAACACCACAGTTCAAAAGCATCAATTCTTTGGTGCTCAGCTTTCTTTATGGTCCAACTCTCACATCTGTACATGACTACTGGAAAACCATAGCTTTGACTAGACGGATATTTACCAGCAAAGTAATGGCTCCGTTTTTTTTCACCATCAGCCATACTTCAGGATTAAAAGTCACCTCTCTCTCTTTTCCCCACCTGTCGGCTAAATACTGAGATGCAAAGCAACAACAGGTTTTTGCAATGATCCTATTGGAACCATAACCCCAGACTCTGAGAAAGGTGTTTAAGAGGCACCACTTCTCAGAGGAGAAGACTCTTGAGTCTTAGGATTGGAGATCTTCCATTTATTTAAGACTTTTTTTTTTAATTTTATTTTATTAGTTGGAGGCCAATTACTTCACAACATTTCAGTGGGTTTTGTCATACATTGACACGAATCAGCCATAGAGTTACACGTATTCCCCATCCTGATCCCCCCTCCCACCTCCCTCTCCACCCGACTCCTCAGGGTCCTCCCAGTGCACCAGGCCCGAGCACTTGTCTCATGCATCCCACCTGGGCTGGTGATCTGTTTCACCATAGATAATATACATGCTGTTCTTTCGAAACATCCCACCCTCACCTTCTCCCACAGAGCTCAAAAGTCTGTTCTGTACTTCTGTGTCTCTTTTTCTGTTTTGCATATAGGATTATCATTACCATCTTTCTATATTCCATATATATGTGTTAGTATGCTGTAATGTTCTTTATCTTTCTGGCTTACTTCACTCTGTATAATGGGCTCCAGTTTCGTCCATCTCATTAGAACTGATTCAAATGCATTCTTTTTAACAGCTGAGTAATATTCCATGGTGTATTTAAGACATTTTTGAATCAGTAGCTTTAAAGAAAGCATCTTCCAGATTCAGCCTAGGTATCCAAAAACCTCAGCCCCAGCTAGAATCACTTGGTCTGCTCAGGCAATCTCTGAAACAGCATCCAACTGTCAAGAAACTGCTCTGGCACTCTCTACATGCTTGCCCAGAAAACTAGTGGAGCTTGGACTGACAGTTCTCCACATAACATCTAAACACCTGAATGTTTCAGAGAGGCCGCTGGGTGGTGGCCATGGTCCTGCCTGACCTTCTTCTACATGGGCCTCTTGGCTCTTTCTCTCCATTCAGGGTCGCTACCTGGATTTCTGACAGAACGACTGTGATAACTAGATCTGAACCTGATATAAGGATCTTTACCAAATTTTCTTTCAAACTGTACCTCCAGCTTGCTTCTGCCGTCTTAGGTTTCCACCGTATTAGATTTGAGAAAGTGAGAACTGCCCTGGATGAGCCACATGCTGCTTGGGAGCTGACCTGAAGAGCAGCTCTTTCCTCAGCATGACCTCCCACATTTCTTATTCTCTTCATACCTGGGCTCCTTCTCATTTTCCCAGTCGTGTCCCCTAATGTCCTGCTCAGGGTCAACCGCCATGCTGCAGGGTTAAAGGTCATCCCTCTCTCTTTTTCCCACCTGCCTGCTGAATGCCACTTGGAATTAAAAATAAAACCACCCAAAGTTTACCTAAGTGGTGGGTATGCCTAATCAAAAATGAAGCTATAAATGAATTTCATCCATTCCATCCCTTTGGTAATTTCCTCAGGAAACATAATTATTTTCAAATTGATCTGTCCTCGTTTTCAATTCCATTTTTTTTTTCCCCCACACCACAGGGTTTGTGGGATCTTGGTTCCCTGACCAGGGACTGAACCTGGGTCTGGCAATGAAAGCATTCAGTCCTAACCACTGGACTGCCAGGGAATTCCCTTAATTCTATTCTATAAACAGTAAATGGAAATCCAGGCCCCTCGTTTAATAAATACAACCTTTCCTAATTTTTTAAAAGGGGAAAAAGCAACTAAATAAATTGTATTTCATTTTGTCTTGAAGAACCAACACCTATAACACAGAAAGTTTTCATTAAAAAGTAAATTAAAAGCTTTTAAATTTTTATTAAATTCAATAATTAAATTAAAATGTAGGTTAAAATACACCACACATATCTTAGTGAACACAGTGAAATCTGATTATCACAGAATCTCCAAGTGAAGAGCTTAAAGGGACTTTCCAGGATATTCTATCAGAATCAGCAGGGAGAGAGAAAGTATCAGGAAATCAAGACTAAAGCAGTTCTGCTCACCTATGTTAAGAAGTTTACCTTGTCTGGACTGATAATCCCCTCGTGAATACCATGGTGAAGCATTTCAGAGTTTTAAAACTAAAAATATATTGCTCAATTATATTATTTTTGTTATATACACCCTATTTTATCAACTTTCAGAAACAAAGCGGATCCAAGCTAGCTCAGCACAAAATATAGTGTTCTCAAAGTTTGTTCTCTGGACCAGTAACATGAGCATCATCCAGATAATTGTTAGAAATGAAAATTCTCAGATCGGCCCTAGACCCACACAACTGAAACCCTCAAAAATGAAGCCTATAAGTGAATATAGGTAGTGCCTGGGAGGCACTACCAGGCAACCAGTATTTTAACAAGCCTTTTAGACAATTCTGACGCCTGCTCAAATCTAACCACCACCACTCAAACTCATCTCCCCTTAAAACAGAAACATTAGGTACCCCGATTTTTGTGTGAGGTCATACTGGCGTTTCTGTCCCATCAGCCCATCCTGAGTGTGAGATGTTATTCTCTACCTCTAGGGCCCATGATGGAGACTATTAACTGTTCAGGATTCATTCCACCTTTCTCTCTTCTTCTAATACAAGTGGGAAACTACATAGTCAAGCTTCTCTTGCTTCTAGATATGGTTCTGCAGATAATTAGTTTGGACCAAGAGTATATGAATGCAAGTGATGCATGTAACCTCCAGATTATAGCTTTAAAAAACAAACGAATCTGGTTGCCTTCCTCTTGTTTTTCCCTTCCTCTCCAACTGGAATGCTAATATCCAGTTAGCATGGATATTACCAGGAATGCTAATATCTGGCTACAAATATGAGGACCACATTGCTCTGTGGTAGAGCAACAGGACAGACATAACCTAGGTCCTTAGACGTTCCTCGATCAGAGCTGCCTCAAGAACCTAATCTACCTTCTTCTGGACTATTATGTGAGAGAGAAATAAACACACTGTGACTTTGATTGAACTATACTTCTTTTTTTCATAACCTAGCCTGTATCTTCTCTAGAGGGCAGGGCTTCCTTTCTAGAGCTATAATCCTTTTTCCTTTCCTAAGGCTGAGATTTCATGCCTTTGTTCGCATACATCCACCTTTTATATATATTCCCATTCAAAACAGTTGCGACTTTACATAAAGGACTTCCACTTTAACTAATGACGGGCTAGTGAAACGTGGACCAACTTTCCCACGGAGGACCTCTATGAAAGCCAGATGCAATTAATTTTTTAAAATCTACTTAAAGGCACTGAAGAGCTAACAAGGCAGTTACAATAACTAAGCTAAGAAAGTGGAGAATGGGGAAATCCAAAGAGATGAATTTGGATTTGCTGTTTTCCTGGGCACTAGCCAACTCTAGAAGAGGCAACTGAGAGGCAGAGCAAGATTTTTGAGCATTGAATGAGCTAGTTCAGTTCGGTTCAGTTCAGTCACTCAGTCGTGTCCGACTCTTTGCAACCCCATGAACCACAGCATGCCAGGCCTCCCTGTCCATCATCAACTCCCAGAGTTTACTCAAACTCATGTCCATCAAGTCAGTGATGCCATCCAACCATCTCATCCTCTGTCATCCCCTTCTCCTCCTGCTTCAGCATCAGTCCTTCCAGTGAATATTCAGGACTGATCTCCTTTAGGATGGACTGGTTGGACCTCCTTGCAGTCCAAGGAACTCTCAAGAGTCTTCTCCAACACCACAGTTCAAAAGCATCAATTCTTCGGCGCTCAGCTTTCTTCACAGTTCAACTCTCACATTCATACATGACCACTGGAAAAACCATAGCCTTGACTAGATGGACCTTTGTGGACAAAGTAATGTTTCTGTTTTTTAACATGCTGTCTAGGTTGCTCTTAACTTTCCTGACAAGGAGTAAGCGTCTTTTAATTTCATGGCTGCAATCACCATCTGCAGTGATTTTGGAGCCCAAAAAGATTGTCAGCCACTGTTTCCACTGTTTCCCCATCTATTTGCCGTGACGTGATGGGACCAGATGCCATGATCTTAGTTTTCTGAATGTTGAGCTTTAAGCCAACTTTTTCACTCTCCTTTTTCACTTTCATCAAGAGGCTCTTTAGTTCTTCTTCACTTTCTGCCATAAGGGTGGTGTCATCTGCATATCTGAGGTTATTGATATTTCTCCTGGCAATCTTGATTCCAGCTTGTGTTTCATCCAACCCAGCATTTCTCATGATGTACTCTGCATAGAAGTTAAATAAGCAGGGTGACAATATACAGCCTTGACGTACTCCTTTCCCGATTTGGAACCAGTCTGTTGTTCCATGTCCAGTTCTAACTGTTGCTTCCTGACCTGCATACAGGTTTCTCAAGAGGCAGGTCAGGTGGTCTGGTATTCCCATCTCTTTCAGAATTTTCCACAGTTTCTTGTGATCCACACAGTCAAAGGCTTTGGCATAGTCAATAAAGCAGAAATAGATGTTTTTCTGGAACTCTCTTGCTTTCTCGATAATCCAGCGAATGTTGGCAATTTGATCTCTAGTTCCTCTGCCTTTTCTAAAACAAGCTTAAACATCTGAAAAGGGCTAAGGAAAAGAAAAAAAAGAGTCCAAGCCCACCAAGTCTGGGAGAGAGGTGCTGGGAATGCCCACACTTGAGGCTGAGACCCTGAAGGCTGCATTCAAACCACAGGGTGAAGTGGAAACAGAATAATCCTTGTAGAGATGCAATCTAGATTAAAACACAGTGTGTGCTTAGTCGCTCAGTTGTGTCTGACTCTTTGTGACCCCATGGTCTGTAGCCCACCAGGCTCCCCTGTCCATGGCGATTCTCCAGGCAAGGATACTGGACTGGGTTGCCATGCCCTCCTCCAGGGGATCTTCCCAACCCAGGGATTGCAGGTCTCCTGCATTGCAGGCAGATTCTCTACCATCTGAGCCACCAGGGAAGCATTAAGTCATGGTAATCACTGAAACTGGATTAAGGTGATCCAGGATTACGAGCTTTCTTAGGTTCCTTCCTACAGCAAATGGAATTCCTCTCCAGAAACAGACGACACAATCCTAAACCTCAAAATTAACTCCTACAATATTTTCAAATAACAATGTCTCCATGCGTGCTAAGTCTCTTCAGTCAAGTCCAACTCTTTGCATCCCTATGGACCATAGCCTGCCAGGTTCGTCTATCCATGGGAGTCTCCAGGCAAGAATACTGTGAGTGGACAGCTATTCCCTTCTCCAAGGGATCTTCCTCACCCAGGGATCAAACTAGCTTCTCCCACATTATAGGAAGATTCTTTACCATCTGAGCCACTAGGGAAGTCTGGTACTCAAATGAAAGAAAAAAACAAAAACCAAGTGACAAGATTATAGGAACAAAGACAACAAATGAGCAGAAAAAGAGATGACAGAAGCAGACCTAGAGAATTCTAGATATTGGAGCTGTCAAACATAGGCTTAAAAATAACTATGCTTACAATGTTAAAGAAGACAAAAGACTGAAAGTTTCCATTCAAAAATATTAAAATATTAAGGACAGAGATTTTGTAACGTAATATTCTATATTCCATATAATTTCCCAGTCAAAATTCTAGAATTAGGAAACCATGTGCTGTGCCGAACCCTTATTGTGGCGATTAATCAGGTCAAGCCCTGATTGAGCTTTGAAAGATCATCCTCGAGAAAATCCCATGAAATGGGTGCTTCACAAGGAAGCAGAACAAAGACATCTCAATGATCACTAGTCACCATTACTCATGAAATTAAACCAGGGGAAATGTGACCTTTCATGAAGTTTCCATATAAAACTCATCCCTAGTACAGAAACTCAGCCATCAGATTTTCCTCTCTGCTCAGCCACGTTCATTTCCTAAACAAACCCCATGTTTTTTTCTTTTGTCTTGAGAAGTCCAGACCCCATCTGTTTGCAAATTTTCTGGTCTGCATTTGAAATCTAAGCTCCCACAACTTTTCCACTGAGCCATCCAGTGATGTTTGGAAGGAGCTTCTGGGTCAGCACGTGGGATGCTGGGACAGACCAGAAGAAGGCCCTTAGCACTGCCCCCAAAGACCTGAGGTTACTTCTTTGCATCTGGAAATAGCAGAACACATTTCTACTCCCTCCTCCTCCATGCCTTTCCCCCCACCTTCTCTCTGCCACCCATACCTGCCTCTCACCTGACTCCCACCAGTGGAAATGGGGGTGGGGGTGGTGAAAGGGGAGCAGGCAGCTTTCCAGCCGCTCTGAGGCCTCCCATGTTGAGCCATGTTTAGGCACATTTCCCCTCACCTCCTGAGAGCAGGGATACTCCACAGGGGTACGGCTGAGAGGGAAGGGGAATTAGTCCTCCAGGCCACAACTTAGGGACATCATGAAAGTTCCTCAGCATGATATGGGTATTTATTCACTTTTCAAAATAACTCAGGTAATATTGTAAAGACATGTTTGTTGCAAATTATCTCCATACAGGTATACATATAGCTAAAGTTAAAGGACTTCTTCACTCCTTCCATCCCTCCTTCATTCCTGCTCCCTAGAGGAATTTAACATTAAAAACAAAAAGTCTTTTCTGCCTGTATGTGTGCGTGCCTGCTAAGTCGCTTCAGTCCTGTCCGGCTCTGTGTGAGCCTATGGACTGTAACCTGCCAGGTTCCTCCATTCATGTGATTCTCCAGACAAGAATACTGGAGTGGATTGCCATTTCCTCCTCCAGGAGGATTTTCCTGACCCAGGGATTGAACTGGCGTCTCTTGCGTCTCCTGCACTGGCAGGTGGGTTCTTTACCACTAGCGCCACCCAGGAAGCCCTGTGTATGTGTGTACATGTGTTTATCTCCATCTGTATCTGGAGAGCTACCTGCCATACCTGAGAGGTGTCAAATGCGTGTTTGTTCATTTCCTTAGATAAGTCTCAGCTACTGCACTCTCTAGGCTAGAACAATAAATTGCTTTAAACTCAGTCACCTGTGCCAAATAACAAACCTCTCACGAAGGTAGTGACCTTAAAAACAGAACAGAACACTCACCATTTTACTTCATTTGCAGTTCTGGAGTTCGGCTGTGCGGTTCTGACCTGGGCCCGCTGGTTCGTCCCTGTGGTCAGCCGGTGGGTGGGCTGGGGCGGTCATTCACAGTAGCTGGCTGGCTGACCAGTGGGTGCAGGACCCTCTGCTGCAACTGCTCCGCCTGGCTCCAAGGGGGCTAGCATCCGCCAGCAGCTTAACCCAGGCTTCAGCACCTGAGGGCTTCGGCGTTCCCAGCAGCAAACACAGGTAAGCCTCCCAGAGCAGAAGTGCGTAGGTACTTCCGCTTATGTCATGGTTGCGAACACTCCATTGGCCACAGCCGATCACATGACCAGAACCCACTTCAAGGAGTGGGAATGGCCTCCAACCTCTTGAGGGGAGAAGCTGCAATGTTACCATGACAGTGAAGGCAGGGAGGGGAGGAATTTGCAGCCACTTTAGTGTTCAATGGACCAGCTTCCCTAAAGGCCTGTGTAAGGCGCCTGGGAATTCCTAGGAGTGTGAAACGCTGTGAAATGCTGGCCTGGCCAGAAGAACAAGAAGCTAAAATGTCTATGGGAAAGGCACACTCCGATTTCAGATTCTTCGTTCTCAAGATGTTTCAGGGGAGAGCTCCTCTCTCAAAGGCAGAGCCTAAGAGGGAAGGCAGTCAGTGGTTTGGGTATAAGAGGTGGTGGGTAGTGGAGTCCAGTCTGGAGCAGCTATGGTAAGAACAGAATGGGTAAGAGCTGTAAGTTTGTGAATCCAAGCAAGGGTTCCTTAGCCACCAGGACGTGAATTATCCTCTCTGGAAAACTTAGGGCAGCAGCCTTTGCAGTTGACATTGTGCCGACCAGGCAGGTAAGGGCTTAAGTGATTAACTTGGGAAAGGCAATGAGTGTGACCACTTTCACACCATTTATGGAGAAGTTTATATTAGTGATACATATCTTAGTTAATGTTTGGTCATTAAAACTTGTCCTAATGTGTTTACTTCATGAAATTTGCTTCTGCTTCTTGGTCACCACCCTGCTACAATGGCTCCCTGGAAACCTTGGCTCTTTTGTTTTCCCTCAAGGTGGGTATTATGGACTGAATGCCTTCATTCCCTCAAAATTCATATGTTGAAGCCCTGATGCCAAGGGTGACTCTATGAAGAGATGGGTCCAGCTAAGAAATTAGGGTTAAATGAGGTCTTCGAGGGAGGGATTCTGATCTGATAGTATTACTGTTCTTCCAAGAAGAGACACCAGAGAACTCACTCCACACACCCCCACCCTCACCCCCAAGTGATCATGCACCAAGGCGAGCCCTATGAGGACACAGCAAAAAGGTAGCCAGAAAGGAAATTTGCTGGTCCCTTGGTCATGAATTTCTAGCCTCTAAAACTGTGAGAAAATAAGTTGATGTTGTTTAAGCTGCCCTTAAACAGGCTGTGGTATTAGCGGCCATAGCCAATTAAGACAATGAATTTAACCTGGTCCTCCAACTGCTTCCCTTCCTTTGCCAGTTCTTCAGTGTTCTCTCATGGTCAGAAATCTGAGATGAGGCTTATGGGGCTAAAGTCACCCTGTTGGCAGGGCTTTGTTGTTGTTTAGTCACTAAGTCACATCCCACGCTTTTGCAACCCCATGGACTGTAGCGTGCCAGGCTCCTCTGTTTGTGTGATTTCCCTGGCAAGAATACTAGAGTGAGTTGCCATTTCCTTCTCCAGGGAATCTTCCTGACCCAGAAATCCAACCAGAGTCTCCTGCTTGGCAGGCAGATTCTTTACCACTGAGCCACCAGGGGAAGCCCATTGGCAGGGCTAGTTCCTTTCAAAAAAATAAAAGAGGAGGATGTAATGGAGGCCTGAGTGGTAGTTCTCTGTGAGGACGAAACATGTGCCTTAAGACCTCAATGAGAATTCCCTGGTGGTCTAGAAGTTAGGACTCCGCACTTTCACTGCAGGGGGTGTGGGTTTGACCCCTGGTCAGGGGACTAAAATCCTGCATGTTGCAGAGTGCAGGAGTGTGGCCAAAAAGAGGACTGAGTGAGGAGGAACCAGCCTTGCAAAGAGCTGAAGGACGATCCAGAGCTAGAGCCCTAAGGTGGGCCTTAGTGTCTTGGTTGCTGTAACAAATTACTACAAAGTTAGTGACTTAAAACAACATAAATGTATTATTTTACAGATAGCACTGTTTAGTTAGTTTCCTTCTCTAACTCCTTCCAGAAAACAAGCTTCATGAAGGCAAGGCCAGGCTTCCTGATTATTTCTAACTCAGAAATAGAAACCAGCTCTGAACCGATGGTCTTACCCCCATGTGTATCCTCAGAGCCTAAAGCACTGAAATCACATATTTAATGGATAATTCTCTAACTGAATGTAAAAATAATTGAATAAACTGGGGCATATTTACTTGATGTGATGCAAAAATGAACAAAACGATCAGGATGTTTGTGACATCATGTCAAATGAGGAAAAGCAAGATATAAAATTGTATATAATCGCAAGATGTAAAGCAAATGAATATACAGAGAAAGATGAGTAAAGGAAACGCCTCAAATGTTAATAGTGTTTTCTTCAGGATGTTAGAAATGGGAGTAGGTTTTTCCCCTTCCTTTTATTTTTATTTTTTGCATTTTCAGATTTGCTACAATGAGCATGTGTTACTATCCCCTCACCCCAGCTTTACTGAAGTACAATTGGAGTATGTGTTATTAATACTTTTTTCAATGTCTAGGGCTCTGAGTTAGAAATAATCTGCCAGGTCATACCTGAGTGCCTATCCAGTAGTAATGTCATCGAACTCTAAGACACCCCCTTATGCCTGTGTGGTGGCATAAGTCACATTTTACTTTCTGTTAGAATTATCTGGAAGCTAGTCATAGCTCCTTCCTGTCTGCTGGCCAGGGGCAGAGACTTGCCTTACTCACTTGTGACCCCAGTGGTATTTTTTTGCCTTTGGGACTGCACTTCAAACACACTGCCCAACATATTGTCCATTAAAATAATTTTCAGTCGAGTCTCCCTACTAATTAAGTCTCTGTGCTCCCATAATCTAGTGAGTCTAGTTGAATAATCTAGTTGAGTCTAGTAGAGCCTGTTTCAAATGTAAACCAGGCCTTGCTCAAAGCCCTGCAGTGGCTCCCCATCTCACTCAGAGTAAAAGCCAAGGCCCCACACTACTGACCCCTTGCTTCCTCTGCTCCAGCCACACTGGCCCTTGTGTGTCTACAACACTCCTCCCCAGGATCCCTAAACCCAGCTCCCAGGCTTTCTTCAGGCTTCTGCTCAAACATTACTGTATCTGTAACAGGATGACAGAGGATGAGATGGCTGGATGGCATCACCGACTCAATGGACATGAGTTTGAGTAAACTCCGGGAGCTGGTGATGGGCCAGGGAGGCCTGGCATACTGCAGTCCATGGGGTCGCAAAGAGTCAGACATGACTGAACAACTGAACTGAACTGAACTGAGTAGAACAGAGGTCTTCTGGGCCCACTCTTAAAAGCAACTATTCCTACCCACAATTCTGTGTCCCTCCCACACACACTTTAAGCTTCTCCATGGCACTATGACCTTCAGACATACTGATTATTTATTGAGTGGTCCTCTCCTAGTGTAAGCACCATGATTAAGAACAGGAAGCCTTTTGTACTACTGCTCCCCCAGGGCGGGGAACAGTCCCTGCTATGTAGGACACACTCAGTATTTTTTGAATGAATGACTCCTGAGTGCCCTAAATGAATGAATGAAGTGGTGGATGGTGAGTCCTGTAGGAAGCAGGAAAGGGAAGGATGACTCTGGAGTGGTTACGTTTCAGCAAGGATAAAGAGTATTTACTTCTCTGAACTGCAGGGGCAGTCCAGAGACAAGAAACAAGAAATAAAGTTAAGCTTAGGGACTGAAAGTGATGGAAGCAAAAGAGTTGAAGCTGGGTTTGACTGAAAAAAGAAATCATAAGGGTATGAAGTCAGGGAGGGGAGAGCAGCAGCAGGATTTAAGGACTTTGGTAAAGAAGAGTATTTGCTACATCTCCCTTCCCCAAGGCTGTCTCTGCTGGTTGCATGGCAATCAAGAGAGAGTACTCCATATAAAACATTGAGGGGAAAGATAAAGTGGGCATTGCTGCTAACTAAGAGGCATTAAACATGCGCTCAGAAAAAGCTTCTGAAAGGAGCTTGTGGGAAAGGAGAGGGTTCTGACATTTAGAAAGAAGCTCCTCATAGCTAATTACTATGATCTAAATGTTTTTGTCATCCCCCCCAAAGGTTATATATTGAAATTTTAAAACCCAGTGTGATGGTATTAGGAATCAGCGCCTTTGGGAGGTGCTTAGGTCATGAGGGTGAAGTCCTCATGAATGAGGTTAGTGCAATAATAAAAGAGGTCCTCCAAAAGCTCCCTTCCCCCTTCCGCTCTTCCTCTCTGAGGACAGAGTGCAGAGGTTTATAAGCCAGTCAGTGGGCCTTCACCAGGCACCAAATTTACCACCACCTGGATCTTGTACTTCCCAGCCTCTAGAACTGTGAGAAATAAACACCCAGACTATGGTGATTTGTTACAGCAGTCTAAATGGACCAAGACACTGATGATGCCAGGCACATCCTTCATCAGCCCTCATTAAGGCTGCAGTTTTTTGCTATTATTCTTCCACCACGAATGAGAACAATGCTTAGCAAAAGCATCCAAAGACCCTAAACTTTCTTCCTGAACAGAGAATTGTCTTATAGCACATTTGAAATATTCTGTATACAAATAAGAAGTTTGCACTAGGCAAAAATTCACTCACTTGACTTTCTCAAAGTG
This sequence comes from Muntiacus reevesi, assembly GCF_963930625.1. Lineage (NCBI taxonomy): Eukaryota > Metazoa > Chordata > Mammalia > Artiodactyla > Cervidae > Muntiacus > Muntiacus reevesi. The sequence goes on from NC_089256.1 coordinate 92,383,492, forward strand.
GCTGTATTCATGGCAGTCTTCAGAGAGAAAATGGCAAATAGAAAGGGAAACAAAACTCCAAATGATGACAACAGAGAACATTCCACAGGAAAAAATATTTTTTAAAAATCTACTTACACTGGAAACACGTAAAATGTTATTTTACAGATACTAGAAGTAATATTTTTTCCTAAAAAAACTATATGGTTTTACATGGAAGCAATCTAAATGTCCATCAACAGATGAATGGAGAAATAAGATGTGGTACATATATACAATGGAATATTACTCAGCCATAAAAATGAATAAAGTAATGCCATTTGCAGCAACATGGATGGGTCTAGAGACTATCATACTGAGGGACGTAAGTGAGACACAGAAAGACAATTATCATATGGTATTGCTTATATGTTTGAAATCTGAAAACAAAAAAAAGGGGGGGTACTAATGAACTTACTTTCAAAACAGTAACAGACTCACAGGGCTTCCCTGATGGCTCAGTGGTAAAGAACCAATGTGCCAAGGCAGGAGACACCAGTTCAATCCCTGGGTTGGTAAGAGCCCCTGGAGAAGGAAATGGCAACCTGCTCCAGTATTCTTGCCTGGAAAATCCCGTGAACAAAGGCCCCTGGAGGTCTACAATCCCAGGAGTTGCAAAAGAGCCAGACATGACTTAGCAACTAAACAGCAACAACCACAGACTCATAGACACAGAAAACAAACTTATGGTTACCAAAGGGGAAAGCTGAGGGAAGGATAAATTAAGAAGTTGGGGGATTAATATATACACACTACTATATATAAAACAGATAAACATACTAGAGCTAATCAATGAATACAGTAAAGTTTCAGGATATAAAATTAACACACAGAAACCCCTTGCATTCCTATACCCTAACAATGAGAAAACAAAGAGAAATTAAGGAAACAATTCCATCCACCACTGCAATGAAAAGAATAAAATACTTAGGAATAAATCTACCTAAAGGAATGAAAGACCTATATATAGAAAACTATAAAACACTGATTAAAGAAATCGAAGATGACACAAATAGATGGAGAAATATACCATGTTCACGGGTCAGAAAAATCAATATAGTGAAAATGAGTATACTACCCAAAACAATCTATAGATTCAATGCAACCCCTATCAAGCTACCAATGGTAGTTTTCAGAGAACTAGAACAAATAATTTAGCAATTTGTATGGAAATACAAAAAATCTATAATAGCCAAAGCAATCTTGAGAAAGAAGAATGGAACTGGAGGAATCAACCTGCCTGAATTCAGACTATACTACAAAGCTACAGTCATCAAGACAGTATGGTACTGGCACAAAGGCAGAAATATAGATCAACGGAACAAAACAGAAAGCCCAGAAATAAATTCACACACCTATGGACACCTTATCTTTGACAAAGGAGGCAAGAATATATAATGGAGAAAAGACAATCTCTTTAACAAGTGGTGCTGGGAAAACTGGTCAACCACTTGTAAAAGAATGAAACTAGAACACTTTCCAATGCCATACACAAAAATAAACTCAAAATGGATTAAAGATCTAAATGTAAGACCAGAAACTATAAAACTCCTAGAGGAAAACATAAGCAAAACACTCTCTGACATAAATCACAGCAGGATTCTCTATGACCCACCTCCCAAAGTAATGGAAGTAAAAGCAAAAATAAACAAATGGGACCTAATTAAACATAAAAGCTTTTGCACAACGAAAGAAACTATAAGCAAAGTAAAAAGACAGCCTTCAGAATGGGAGAAAATAATAGCAAACGAAGCAACTAACAAAGAATTAATCTCAAAAATATACAAGCAGCTCACGCAGCTCAATTCCAGGAAAATAAATGACCCAATAAAAAAATGGGCCAAAGAACTAAACAGACATTTCTCCAAAGAAGACATACAGATGGCTAACAAACATATGAAAAGATGCTCAACATCACTCATTATCAGAGAAATGCAAATCAAAACCACAATGAGGTACCATTACACACCATTCAGGATGGCTGCTATCAAAAAGTCTACAAACAATAAATGCTGGAGAGGGTGCAGAGAAAAGGGAACCCTCTTACACTATTGGTGGGAATGCAAACTAGTACAGCGGCTATGGAGAACAATGTGGACATTCCTTAAAAAACTAGAAATACAACTGTCATACAACCCAGCAATCCCGCTGCTGGGCATACACACCAAGGAAACCAGAATTGAAAGAAACACGTGTACCCTAGTGTTCATCGCAGAGCTGTTTACAATAGCTAGGACATGGAAGCAACCTAGATGTCCATCAGCAGATGAATGCATAAGAAAGCTGTGGTACATTTACACGATGGAATATTACTCAGCTATTAAAAAAAGTTCACTTGAATCTGTTCTAATGAAGTGGATGAAACTGGAGCCTATTATACAGAATGAAGTAAGTCAGAAAGAAAAACACCAATACAGTATATTAATGCATATATATGGAATTTAGAAAGATGGTAATGATGACCTTATATGCAGGACAGCAAAAGAGACACAGATGTAAAGAACAGACTTTTGGACTCTGTGGGAGAAGGTGAGGGTGGGATGATTTGACAGAATAGCATTGAATCATGTATATTATCATATGTGAAACAGATTGCCAGTACAGGTTCAATGCATGAGACAGGGCGTTCAGGGCCAGTGCACTGGAATGACCCGGAGGGATGGGATGGGGAGGGAGATGGGGGGGGGTCTCAGGTTGGGGAACACATGTACACCCGTGGCTGATTCATGTCAATGTATGGCAAAAACCACTACAATACTGTAAAGCAATTAGCCTCCAATTAAAATAAATTAATTAATTCATAAAAGAAAAATATATAAATTTATCTTAATCACTTTGTTGTACACCTGAAACTTACACAATATTGTAAATCAACTATACTTCAATTAAAAAAAAAAACTATGTGGTCTTTAAAAATGAAATATTCAATACAAGATCAGTTCTCAATAATAAAATTGCAATATATATTTATAACATAACAAAAATAAACTTTATCTCAAAATAGCATGTCAAGTATACTGATTGGGAATCTCAGATAAGGGAGCTGAAGCCCATTAAGCTCCAAGTCACACAAATCCCAAGCCCCCCAACTCCAGTGAGGCATGGGGAATAGAGGAGGGGAGAACTAAAAGGGCTTCCCTGGTAGCTCAGGCAGTAAAAAATCTGTCTTCAATGCAGGAGACCTAGGTTCCATCCCTAGATCAGGAAGATCTCCTGGAGAAGGGAATGGCAACCCATTCCAGTATGCTGAAAGGCCCAGAATCATCAGGCCTCTGAATGGCCAAAACAAAAGCATAATTCTATTGTGAGGTAGTAAGAAATCGTTCTTTGTGGAGTGAGTAGGTTCGAGGAGGTTTTGAAGATTTTCAAAAAGGCCTTAACGAAGGTTGTAAATAAGGGATGCTTTTAAAAAATTACTTTCCCATGCAATTGAAAAAATGCTTTACCAGTCACAGAACCTTGCTAGAGGCAGGCAGCTCAGAAGAAGCACTTTTACCCCTAGTGGGGACTTTCTTCCAGCCCCAACTTTAACCCACATCCTGATCCCCATTCTGCTCTCTGAGGACCCTGGAAACAAACCAACTTGCCTCTCCTCAGACAGGTCACTTCCCTAAGGAGAAATAGCCAGCTGAATTGTGTGACTTCTAGGATCCCTTCCGGCATCAAAATGCTTTCATTGCCCGGAAAAGTGTTGGGCTGTTTTCTTAATTCATTTATCTTAATTGCACCTTGAATCTCCACCCACACTTTCCATTGCTAGCCCCCTTCCCTACCCTAGGTGCCCTGAGATGCTTTTGAATGCTTTTCACTCTCCCCTCCAAAGACCCACATTTCCCCCTTCCTTCCAGAGCGTTGGAAACGTCCTCTCGTCTGTGTTGACTGCTTCGATAGCCTGTAAGACCACTTCCTCCAACCATATTCTGTGTATCGGCTCTCTGACTTCACGGCTCTCTGACGTGCATGTCAGTTTTGGGCCTCTCTCTTGCCTGGTTCTGCTCCAGGGCCTGTGAGCTCACTGAACTCCTGCCCCATGCTCAGGACTGCTGGCAGGTAGAGAGGGCAGGGACCACAGGTTTCCTCTTCAGTGCCTGGCTAAGCATCCAGTAGAGAGCTGGCTCATAGTCCTTAGTAAATATTAGTTTGATCTGACAATCATAAAATACTGCTTAGGGACTTCCCTGGTGGTCCAGGGGTTAGGACTCCAAGCCTCCACTGCAGGGAGCATGGGTTTGATCCCTGGTCAGGAAACGAAGATGTCACATGCTGCATGGAGTGGCCACAAAACTAAGAAAAATGTACCAAATGATATATTTTTAAAGTAAACAAATAAATTAGATATGGCTTACTGATTCTAGACATTTAACCTCTCACTTTCTGTCCCCTTGAAAGCCCTGTTATTACAAGTGCCCTGGGCTGGAAGACTCAAGGCTGAAAGTCCCTGTTGGGAACTGACCCGATAGTCACAGCTAGACCTCCATATTATTGCAAGCTAGGCTGGTGCTCACTGCCAGGTCATTTAGTCCTCCTGTTGGATAGAAAGATTCTCGAAGAATAACAACCTCATACAAGGGACTACAAACTAGAATGTTGGTGTCCCCTTAAAATTCATCTGTTGAAACCTAATTTCCAATGTGACGGTACTAGGAGGTGGGGCCTTTGGGTAATGATTAGGTCATAAGGACAGAGCCCTCCTGAATGGGTTTAGTGCCCTTAAGAAAGAGGCCCAGAGAGTTCCCTCTCTCCTTCTGGGATGTGAGGACAGATACAAAAGACAGAGGTCTGTGACCCAGGAAGTGGGCTGTCATGCATGTGCATGCTAAGCCACTTCAGTCATGTCAGAGTCTGTGTGACCCCATGGACTCTAGCCCGCCTGGCTCCTCTGTCCATGGGATTTTCCAGGCAAGAATACTGGAGGGGGCTGCCATGCCCTCCTCCAGAGAATCTTCCCAACACAGAGATCTAACCCATCTCTTATGTCTCCTGCATTGGTAGGTGGGTTCTTTACCACTAGCGCCACCTGGGAAGCTCAAGTAGACTCTCACCAGATACCAAGTCTGCCACCCCTTTATCTTGGACTTCCCAACCTCCAGAACTGTGAGAAATAAATTTCTGTTGTTTACAAGCCACCCAGTTTATAATAATTTGTTAATGGCAATCCAAACAAAGTAAGACACATGCTTATGCTGTCACTATGACAAAATGAAACAAAACAAAGCCACTTCATAATTTTGTCTAGTTCAGTTCAGTCGCTCAGTTGTGTCCGACTCTTTGCAACTCTATGAACTACAGCACACCAGGCTTCCCTGTCCATCACCAACTCCCAGAGTCCACCCAAAACCATGTCCATTGAGGCAGTGATGCCATCCAACCATCTCATTCTCTGTTGTCCCCTTCTCCTTCTGCCCCCAATCTTTCCCAGCATCAAGATCTTTTCAAATGAGTCAGCTAAACATAGACAAAAATAAGGTCACTGTACCAGCACAAAATACCCTATCACCGAATAGTTTCTTTTTTCAATTGAAGTTTAGTTGATTTATAATGTATGTTAGTTTCAAGTATACAGCACAGCAATTCAGTTATATATATTCTTTTCCTTTATAGGTTTTATAGGCTTTTAATGGGCTTTTAGGTTTATAGGCTTTATATTGCAAAATATTGAGTATAGTTCCCTATGCTATACAATAGGTTTTTGCTGCAGAATACTTTGCTTTCTGACAATATCCACTTCAGAGCAAAAGCGCATTTCCTTAGACCTCTCGCAAATCATCTAACCAAACACGAAATCCTGTATTAGATTCTTTCTGACATCCTCTTACTAAAACATCTTGCTGTAACAGTCATAAACCCAACTTATTTAACTATATATGTGTTCCTCGTGGTCTTTGGCTGAAATGTCCTTACAGTCGTAGGCAGTCATTTCACAGTTATTGTCTTCACATACATCTTTCTTAGTCACTCAGTCATGTCTGACCCTTTGTGACCCCGTGGACTGTAGCCCGAAAGGCTCCTCTATCCATGGGACTTCCCAGGCAAGAATACTGGAGCAAGTGGCCATTCTCTTCTCCAGGGCATCTTCCTAATCCAGGGATTGAATCCATGTCTCCTGCATTGCAGGCAGATTCTTTACCATTTGAGGCACCAGGGAAGCCACGTACACCTTAGGGGTAAATATTATTATTTCCAATATACTCCCAGGGAAACTGAGGTGGAAAGATGTAAGGCTATTTAGCAGAGAACACAGAAGGGGACTCTAAGCCTAACCCTGGTTACTTAATATAAGGGTCAACTCAGACCCTTTTCACAACACATAAATGTCCTCAGTCACATAGAGTCTCAGCTGGCTTTCTTCATTAGAGCTGAAGTTAAACAGCAAGAACACAATCCCTGCCACCAGGAACCCTTGTCAGTCTTAACAGGCTTTTAAAGGGAAGTTGAACTGTAAGGTGAAGTTATAACTTGCAGTCTGAGCAGTAGGTAAACAGATGTCCATTATATTATTCTGTACACTTTATGTGTACAAAAATATTTTACAAAAATTTTAGTAAGTATGAAGCTGTTGCAGGAAGGGGGACCCCTTCCAGGGCCCGGAAGTGGGCTCTTGTCTAACACTCAGAAATGGATTGTCCAAGGAGACACCTGTGCTGACAAAGCAAGAGATTTTATTGGGAAAAGGCAGCTGGGCAGAGAGCAGCAGGCTAAGGGAACCCAGGAGAAATGCTCTGCCAGTCCTGGGTTTTATGGTGATGCGATTAGTTTCTGGGTTGCTTTTAGCCAGTCATTCTGACTCGGAATCCTTCCTGGTGGTGCATGCCTAGTTCAGCCAAGATGGATGCCAGTGAGAAGGACTCTGGGAGGTGGCTGGACAGGTGGTATCCCTTTTTGACCTTTTCTGAACTCTCCTGGTTAGTGGTGGCTTGTTAGTTCCATACTCCTTACCAGGACCTCCTGTCAAAAAACAACTCATGCAAACAGTTACTATGATGCCTGGCCAGGGTGGGCGGCTTCAGTCAGCGCTTCCCCTAACAAAACCAAGCAGGATCCAACGGGATCCTCCCAGGAACAAAAGTCCTTCCATGTGCCCTATTTCTTGTTTGTAGAAAAAGGCTTTGGTCTCTGAGAAGCCTCCCCTGAGTCACAAAAGCCTGGCTCAAGAATTAATGATTGAAAGGATGTAGACATGTAGTGACAAAATTAGCAACTAGGTCTAGAGAACTGGTAACAATTTAAGCAGGAAATCAGGTAGGGCAGTCACAGAATCTTTAGTTCTGCCCTGAAGGACATAGATAAGGGTATGTGAGACACATTCCTGAGTTACTTTGCAGATACTGTAACCACCACCAAAGGGAAAAAGCTAAACAGCATGATGACCAGACTGTGGCCATGATATAAGCTGCTGCAACCCGAGCAATACTCCATCTATGGCTAGCACAATTCCAGGAGCTGGCTTCAAGAAAATGGCAACAAACCACCCTGAAACTGAGAACTATTATGTTTAAAACAGTCAAGACCAAACCACAGCATGACCAGTTTCAAGACGGTAGTCAAGAGCTGACTCTGCTGCTCTGCACAGCCCCTGTCTGCACATCCTTAAGGCTTTCCTCTAAAGCTCTTGCCCCCTGATCTGCTCATTGGGAGATGGTTTGGGGGACATTACTTCACCACCTCCCCAGGTTGCCAGCTTCCCAAGCAAAGCACCTTTCTTTTCCCACCAACCCTTGCTTGTTGAGCACTAACTTTGGAGCAATGAGCAACCAAACCTGAGTTGGTTTCCAGCCCTGTGGTAAAAAGTACAATGAGCTGAAAACAAAGCCACAGGAGATGCGTTGGTGGTCAAATGCCTCAGGCCTTGTCCGCCCGCTGCACGGATGGGTAGAACAAGCATTAATCAGGCCCCGCACTACAGCAAGGCACTCACCTCGGTGGCAAAATATAAGTGGCACCAAAAATCTCACTAATTAAGATAAACTATTTAAGGTGTGAATGCTAAGCCGTTTCAGTCGTGTCCGACTCTTTGTGACCCTATATACTGTAGCCTGCCAGGTTCCTCTGTCCATGGGATTCTCCAGACAAGAATACTGGAGAGGGTTGCCAGGACCTCCTTCAGGGGATCTTCCCCACCCAGGGATGGAAACTCTCCTATGTCTCTTGCATTGGCAGGAGGTTCTTTACCACTAGCACCATCTGGGAAGCCCACAGTTAAGGCAGTGCTTTAAAAATATCAAACCAGGAAACCAAAAAGCTTTTGTAAATAAAGTTTTATCATAAGCTCCAACAAGCACCTGTCCACTCAAAAACCAAACCCTGGCGTCAGCAATACCAAGTGGCCTTAAGGGTGTCCATCGCTCGTAGCCACTCTCCCTCCCCAGCTCCAAAAACTAGCCTCCCAATATCTTATAATAAATTAAAATCGAGTATGTTCTACAAAAATATCGAATCATGTTGTACACTGGAAATTAATACAGTATTTTAAGTCAACTTTACCTCCTTTTTTTTTTTTTAATTAAAAAAACTTTTTAAAGACTGGCTCCAAATGAGCTGAGAGATTAGCAAGGAGGATCAGGTCGCAAGAATTTCCCGCTGGAGTCCAGAACGCAGCTGCCAGAGGAACCTGCAGGGGTCTTGGCTACCCTCCCGATCGGCCGCTGCCCCTCAGCGCCAGTCCTCACGGCTGAGGGGTCCTGCGACTTTATTGTTTTTTTTAAATTTTAAATGGTTAAGTTTTATTTTATTGTTACTTTTTAAAATGGTTAATTTTAATTTAGTGCATGGAATAGAATTCTTAACAATATAACTAGAAGGATTCCTTTTCTATGGCTTATATTGATGTTTTCTTTTTTTAAACTTAGCATTTATTTCATTTTATTTTTACAATATTGTAGTGGGTTTTGTCATACATTGACATGACGGGGCCCCCTACCAAACTGCAAACAGGCCTCCAGTTTTTAACCAAAGGGGTCCTGCGACTTTAATCCCAGGCTCGCGGGCCGAGCTGCCGGCGGTTGCCCAGGGAGACGGACGCCCAGAAGCCGGCTCGCCCCGCGGGCCTGGACCCGCCGGCGTCCTTGGTGCTAGCGGGGATCGCGGCTAACATGGACTCGCAGCGCAGCTTCGGAAAGCCGGAGGAGGAGCAGGACCACGAGGAGCAGGAGGAGGAGCAGGAGGTGGACGAGGAGGAGGAGGCGGAGGCGGAAGAGGAGAAGGCGGAGGAGGAGCAGGAGGAGGACGCGGAGCAGCAGGAGGGGGCGGCCCTGGAGACGGAGCTGGAGGTCTTTGCGAGGCTCAGCGAGGAGCACTTCTGGAAGTTTTGGGACCTCGGAGATGCCAGTGAGGGCGGCTGGCCTCGCGCCCGCCTGGTCAGCGTCGTCAGCCCCAGCCTGAGCCCGACGCTGACGCCCCGGACGCCGAGCCTGTCGGGGTGGAGCCAGACGTCCGTGCCCAGCGAGAGCGCCCCCTCCAGCATCTCCTCCCCAAAAAGTACCGCCCCCACGCCGAGCCCCTTCCTCCGAGGCCCCCCGACCCCTAGGGGCGAGCCGGTCCCGCGACCCTCGCACCTTCGGCCACGGGGCGCCAGCTTCCAGACACGCTCACCACTTCCCATACAGCCCTGCCTCGGCCCCTTCTATCAAAGGCTGAAATCTCGGCTGACGGCCGCGAGGGTTCCCCGCTTAGAATGAAGGGGAAGCATCCTCCCAAAACGGGCAACAGGCGGTTCTGGACGGAGTGCTCGCTTTATAACGAGGGCGTTCAGCGAGCGTGTCCTCTCTCTCATTCATTCTGCCCTCCCGCCTCTCTCCCACACCGCGAGGAAGGGGAGGGAGTCGTGCGTTAAGGATGCTCTGCAATTGAAACAGCCCTGCCTCCCCACCCACCCCCAAAATAAACAGTTCGCATCTGTGCCTAGCTTCCTGCACTGAAACCCCTCCAGCCACTTGGAGGCAGAGCAGTTACTTAGAGTAGATTTCGTCCATCCCCCAGTACTGACATTTTGGTCTGGATTATTCTTTGCTGGGGCTGAGTGTGTTGAGGGCAGGAGGAGGGCCTGTACTTGGCATTGTAGTATATTTAACAGCATCCCTGTCTACGTCTGACTCTGCCAGTTAGCCCCTACCAGGCTTTGTGACAATCAAAAATTGTCAAAATATGTCCTTAGATACTGCTAAATGTCTCCTAGGGGGCAAAATTGACCTTTTGAGAACCACTGGTTCAAATGGACTGACTAAATTGTTTTGTGTCTTATTCAATAGGTTTTCCTAGAATATTTCAGACATTTAGGAAAGACGTGTCTGAAATGAATTTAGATAGGTAAGAAATTGTTTTCAGTTTTCATCTTACTATTTTTTGAAAATGTTTCCTTTTGGGATGAACATGTCAGGAAGGTAGAGTAAGATCATCCAGGGTATTTGCAACTAATATATCTACTTTAAATTTTTAATCTACACTGTTAGACACTTTGGAGCAGATAGAGACAGGGTCTTTGCCCATCTCTGGCCTATTATCTACCTGTAGATTTATGTACCCCTCTCTGTTCCCTCTTCCACTCACCAGAGTTAACATACTATTAACAGTTTGTTTTGTTTCCAGTATAATTTAAATAGTACATTTTCATGACTTGATTTATTAATTTTTAACATTGCTACTGACCTCCCATCATGAAAGCTGAAGAATGTAACTCACACCACTTCCCTCCTCTCCACTTTCAGTAGTTATATTATTTTTAATTTTCCTGGAAAATCCCATGGATGGAGGAGCCTGGTAGGCTGCAGTCCATGGGGTCGTGAAGAGTCAGACATGACTGAGCGACTTCACTTTCACTTCTCACTTTTATGCATTGGAGAAGGAAATGGCAGCCCACTCCAGTGTTCTTGCCTGGAGAATCCCAGGGATGGGGTCGCACAGAGTCAGACACGACTGAAGTGACTTAGCAACCTTTTGGACTTTAAAGTATTTAAATCTCTACTTCTTGATTTATCAATTTTAGTGACTACTAACTCTTTTAAACAATTAACACCTTAATGAACTTCTACTTCCTTCTCTCCTCTTACCCTTTCCTTTCCCAATAAACAACAAATTATTTAACAGATTTTATTAAAATATATAATATAGTCATATAAAGTCATATTACTTTACTTTTATTGTGACTTATTAGTTCTTAGTGCTTTTGGTGCAAGTTGATTCTAAAAGTTGAAAACCAATAACCAATACTCATAATTTCTTGCTAAGAAACCAATACTGTGACTGCATGCATGTACAAGAAGATGAAATCCTATGTCCATAAAACTTGGCTCCTAAAAGGAGAGCTTCTGAATTCTTGGTTGTTTTTAGCTGTCTTAATTTTTCTGAATTGGGCCACTGGCCATACTTCCTTGTTTTCCATATTGCTTTTTTTTCTTTTTATTCCTCTTCTTTTTGCTGGAGAAAGTTCCTTAGGTAATTATTTTGTGTTGATCTCATGGATAGTCAAATTTCTGAGTTCTTGCCTGTCTTAAAATTTCTTCCGTGTTCCTTTACTCTTGGTCTCATCACTCGTTTCCCTGGGAAGTTAGACAAACAGGGCTCCCCCAGAGGGAGTGGCTTCAGCAGAGCAGTTCTCCAGCCATTACGGCACAGTCGTTTCAGAATTAAAACACGCAGTGTGCTGGAAACAAGGCTTCCAAAAAGGGAGGTGGAGACATAAGAGAACCGAGAAAGGTGAAAAAGTAACAGTCCTAACGTTGACTACACTCTTTGGGAAAATTTTGTTTGATATTTTTAGAAGAGCCAGCAAATTACGGCAAAACAAACAAACGAACAACAACAAAAAAAAAACACCTTACATTCAAAGAGGCAAAGGAGCTTGAAAAGCAATGGTTACTATTTACTTGTTACCAGTAACAGTCATGTTAGCTAGTCAGTAAATTCCCGCTTCCCGTTATGTCAACGCTTACTGACTGATTCAGCTCCACAATGCTTGTGGGATGAATACAGAATGCTTAATTACAATACATTTAACTTCAGCCCTTTAAAAAGACTGGTTTGTTTTACAGCTATTTTAAAACAAGCGGTGTGTTCTAATTTAAATTCAAATAAATGTTTGAACACACATATCATCATTGCCAACACCAACAATACTGACACACAGCACAGATAGAGGGGTCGTAATTTACTCTCTAAGAGAAATAATACGGTATTGGCAGCCTCTAAGATTTAGAAAGAAGTACTTTGCAAAGAACAGATATGACTCTAACAGTATGCCTGACTTTACTGAAGACATAAGAATGGAAGCAAACATTTCCAATAAAAAAGAAATCAGGGTCTTCTAGGGACATTTGTTATTTGACTGTTAAATGTACCAGATTTAAAAGGACTGCTAAGAACGCTCTAGGTATACTGAAAACAAGCATTTTGTCTAAATTTCAGGGCTACCTATTACAGTCTGCATCCGAAAGTTCCAGTATCCATACAAACAGAAGAAAGTTGGCTTCAGGAATTGACTGACACGGAGAAGCCCAGTGAGTGCTTTGGTTCTGAAGCTTTTCCTGGGAGGTGGGATTGCATGCTGGGAAGAGCATGGGAGTAGGCGACCAGGGGAGGTAGAATTAAACCCCAGCACCAACACTAACTAACACCCTGACAGCTAGGCAAGTCAGGTAACTGACTAACTCATTGTCTCTCCTTCTTCCTCTATTGGCCACAATAAGCCTTATCTCATAGGACCATTATCAAGATCAAAATGAGATTCAGCGTTGAAATTCCTTGGCACTGAGTCTTTAGTAAATGGTAGCACCTGTGTTCACATCAAGAAATAATCTGCCATCATATTTTGATACATATCTCTATTTTTTATTATAGAAGTAGCATATGCATGCTGTTTTTTAAGCATCAAACCATTAAGAAAAATATAATGGGAACGTTAAGTTTTTAACTTACCCGGTATATGCCTCAGAAGTCATCATTATGAAAAGCCTTTCCTTTAAACTTTATTATTTGTTGTATGTTGGATCATGTGTTCATCAGATGTTTACTGAGCACTTACCAAGTACCTGTCATAGGTCAGTTTCCTATTCTAGCGTCACAGCAATGAATAAACCAGACAAACCCCTGTCTCAGTGGTCTTCTATTAAAGCATTGAAGGTGGAGGTGAATGTGATAGTGACATAAATAATATACAAAGCATGTAAATGCACAATGGCTTAGATGATGTAAGTGCTAAGGAGAAAAATAAAGCAGGCAGAGGGGTGGGAAATGCTGGACAGATGGGTGAAAGTTTACACAGGACACTGAGAGAAATCTTCACCAAGAAGCTGAAGTATTTGAGTACAGACCTCAAGGAAGTGTGAGTGATGATGATCTCCGGGGATAGAGTGTTCCAGGCATAGGGAAGAGCACGCGCTTCCCCCTAAAACAAGGAGGCAGCCAGAGTGGCTGCAGTGGAGTGAGGAAGGAAGTGAATGCTAGGTAATAAAGTCAGAGAGATGGTGAGGACCAGATCTTATTCAAAGAGAATAAAGTCCGAAGTCACTGGAGGGTCTGCCCAGAGGACTGACACAATCTAACATAAAAATCAGATGTAGAATTAATATCACATTTTAATATAACATTAAACCTGCTATTAGAAAACTTGTTAATTATTCCAAATTAATCTATATAGTCCAAGTAATCGCGATGAGGTTTTTCAGCGGAATTTGACAAGTTGACTCTTTGATCTTGCTTTGCAGCATTAAAAGATAAACTGAGACATTTTCCATTTCTTTAGAGTTTAAGAGTTTATTCGAGCAGATATGGATTGGAATTGGCCAGCGCCAAACTGGGTATGGTTAGGAGCACTCCGCAAAGGAGAGCTCTGTAGAGGTTTTTATAGAGAAGTCGAAGGAGCAAACCAAGGAAGGTATTTGATTGGCTATTGCTTAAGGTTGCATTCTCTGGGAAAGCCCGGTTGGCTGTTTGCAGTTAGCTGTTCTTAACCTTGAGGCATTAACCTTGACTCTGGCTTAGGTTTCCCTTTTGCTAACAGTTGGCTACCAAGGCATTATTAGAGCCGCCTCATCTAATAGTTTCAATTTTTTTCATATCTTCTTTTATACTTCCATTTAATAGAGAACTTCTTTGCAGCTCTAATTAATTTATTCTGAGGTGTTTTGCAGTTGTGTTTTACTGATGTAACAATTGGATTTTTTTTTCCTATTATATTTTCTAATTGGTTACTGTCAATGTATAGACTCGTTGGAAAAGACCCTGATGCTGGGAAAGATTGAAGGCGGGAGGAGAAGGGGACGACAGAGGATGAGATGGCTGGATGGCGTCACCAACTCAATGGACATGGGTTTGGGTGGACTTTGGGAGTTGGTGATGGACAGGGAGGCCTGGCGTGCTGAGATTCACGGGGTCACAAAGAGTCGGACATGACTGAGCGACTGAACTGAACTGAACTGAGACCTGTAAAATCTACAGTGGGAGAGAACTCAGAGACTATAAAACCCAGTCCCATCATTTTGTGTATGAGAAACTGAAATCTGAAGGTGTGACTGGAGGCTCTCACAGGAAATGGCTACCCATTCCAGTATTCTTGTCTGGAGAATCCCCATGGACACAGGAGCCTGGCAGGCTACAGTCCATGCAGCCGCAGGAGTCGGACAAGACTTAGCGACTAAACCACCACCACCACTTAGGAAGGGTCGCATCCTCTGACACCCATCTCTCTCCAGCACCAGCTCTGGCTGTACTGGGAAAATGGGCCCACCCTCCCCCTTCACCTCTGTCCCATTGTGGGTTGTTCTGATTGGTTTTTCATCATGCCAATCTCATTTGCTTAACCTTCTAGACATTTATTCCAAGTGGCTTGTGTGTTGATGGCTGTCTTTCCCATTCCCAGAATTGCCCTGGAATTTGCAGAGGGAATTATCCTGGTGGTTTAGTTCACTGTTTTGAATGGGGAACTACTCCTCGACCCCAGCTCAGCACTCCTCTAGCTGAAGAATCTTTTGCAGAATGATGGTCATAAATTAGACAGAATGGTATGCTTAAAAGGCAGCACACAAAAGGGTCTGCAGACCATAATTATAATCAAGTAAAATGCGCATTCATGTAGTATTCTGAGACGCAAGAGCAGCAAGGAAACATCTTTTAGTCTCAGAGACCTAGGAAACCTAGGAAACCCCAGGAAACATTTTTTACTGTGTTTCATTAGTGGTGCACCTCCTCTGTTTGTTACTTTTTGTTGTTAAAATGTTACTTGGGAAAAGGAAAAACATTCAAAGATAAACACAATTAGGGCACTTATTTTCCTAAGAGGCATATTTTCTTTTCTATGAGATTTCTTTCCTCCTTTGTCAGGATTGATTGACAAATGTACACTCTTTTTTCAGAGAAGGAAGTGCCCTCTGTAAAGAAGGAGGACGTACCTGAAAATCTAGCATCTAAGTTAAGAGGTAACTGATGTCTGGCATCAACCCCCGCTTCCAAGACAGACTGCCCTTTAGGGAGCCTGCCTTCACTTGGACAGCGTCCGACCCCTTTAGAAAAGAGCTCCCCTAAGGATACAGCAGAAATGAACGCAGCATTGTAAAGCAATTACATTCCAATAAAAAGAAGACTATGGGCAAGAAGGTGGGGAAGGGAGGGTTTCAGGGCATTTAGACTGTGTATGTGTGTGTGTGTGTGTGTGTGTGTGTGTGTGTAAAATGGGCTAGGACTTTACAGAAAATGGTTTTCAAACCACACTGCATAAAAGTTTTAAACTTTCCTTCTAAATCTCTTTTTTTTCTTCAGCAAAATGGATAATTAACCCAGAAGAACAAAAACTAAGGATTTTATGTGAACTGGAGGTAAGAGATGTTTATCAACCCAACTAGTACACCATACTCATGGTAAAAATCACTGATTCAATCTTCCTTTTTTTTTTCTTTCTCTCTTTTTAAAATTTAGTTTAAGGAAGACTTCATAACACTCTTTGAGCCCTCTCTGAGGACATTACCCAGCATCGGGCCACCATCTATTCTGACATTCAAACAAGAGAGTTCCAATTTAGGCATTAAGTTCAAGGTAATTTTCATTTACATTTTTTTAAATTTCTGTCATAAATGATGTAAAAAGGCACATGATGATTTGCACAAAAGATATTGAACATACTTTTTTTTAAGATTTTTTTTTTTTTTTCGATGTGGACGATTTTTAAAGTTGTTATTGAACTTGTTACAGAATTGTTTCTGTTTTATGTCTTGGTTTTTTGGCCAAGAGGCATGTGTGATCTTAGTTCCCCAACCAGGGCTGAAATCCACACTTTCTGCGTTAGAAGGCAAAGTCTTAACAACTGGACTGCCAGGGAAGTCCAAACAGTGAACTTACTTTAAAAACAACAAAAAAAAAGGCAGGCTAAGAGCTCGCTTACTTGGAATAGTGCTTAGGGTGGCTGTGTTCATTTACTAGGGCTTCTGTAACAAAAAGCCAGAAACTGGCTGGCTTATGGCGACAGAGAAGTACTGTCTCACAGTTCTGAAGGCTAAAAGTCCAAAGTCAAGGTGTCAACAAGTCCAGCCTGGGAGAGCCCCTTCTTGCCTCTTCCGCGCTTCAGCCGCCGGCATTCCTTGGCTTGCGGCCGCGTCACGGCAGTCTCTGCCTTAGCTGTCACAGAGTATGTCTGTGTCCAAATGCCCCACTTCTCCAAGGATACCAGTCATATTGCTTCACTGCCCACCCAGATGACCTCCTCTTAACTTCACTACATCTTCAGAAACCCCATTCTGAGTCAGGCCACATTCACAGGTGTCAGGGGTTAGGATCAGCATAGCCTTTGGGGGATCACAGTTCAACCTGTGACGATGGCCATAAGCCAGGAAGCACAGTGAGCTTTCGCTGTGTTTAATAGTGGTAAGTGACCAATTAATGTCTGCTTTTGACGGGCAAGGGAGAGGTCACCTTAGTCATTCCGACAGGATGCTCACCACCTTGCTTGGCCAAAGAGGTAATGGACTGACTGGCAGTATGATTATTTCCAAATTTGGACTTGTGATGAGAGCTGCGCACTCCCCAGACTGGAACCTCCTTGATTACTTCTTCTGGGGCACACTAAAGGTACAGCCTTATTTGCTGAAAATAAGATTCACCAACAGTTGAAGCAGAGCAGCACAGATACACGTGCAGGAGTTGACAGGAAGGCCCTGTGGATGCAGCAGCGTGGTTGGTGTTCACTGTTATTTTGTGCAGCACATTGAACTAAGCAATTCTAACGCATGGTGACACATTAAATACATCGTGTAACGTAAATTCTTTCTTGAAGAAATAAACTCTTTCTTCAAACATAAGTGTTAATCGCGCAGTCATGTCCAACTCTTTGGAACCCCATGGACTATAGCCCACCAGGTTCCTTTGTCCATGGAATTCTCCAGGCAAGAATACTGGAGTGGGTGGCCATTCCTTTCTACAGGGGATGTTGCCGACCCAGGGATGGAACCAGGTCTGTTGCATTGCAAACATAGCACCTTCCTTTTTCTGAAGCACAACAGCTTGTATTGAGCTTTCTTCCCCTGACACCCAGAGACAGGTTTGAGCTTGAGGAAGGCCCTGGGGACTGCCTTCCACAGAGCTGTCTCTGCACTGGTCCCTGGGCAGGGCTGGTTCCACCTGAACCCCAGGGAGACCTTTCAGGTCTTCCGAGACGGGCCTTGACACTGGTCTAGGTTCGGGGTGGCGGCAGCTGATTGGCCAGCTCTCTTCTCCAGCCACACTCTTTGAAGTGTAGATTCACTGACCCTGCCCAGGGCTCTGGCTTCTTCTGCTCTGAGAGGCTCTGGGCCTCCATGTGGGCATATCTTCATTTTTTTCTCTCCTCTCTGAAGGAAGAGGAGGAGGAGGTATCGCCCAAGTGTGAATTCTGTGGGAGCGACCTAAGAACATTTCTCTCCAGTGTGGATGTTTCCTCTGATTACAGCAGCTCTGAATTGCCAGAACATGTAAGTGCTACAGCAGGTTTACCGGGGAAATAGTGTTATTTTTAGACATTACTTGAAACATAAGCAGCATGTTCTTCTGCATCTTCCCACGACATTGCCCCCCGCCTTTCTTTTTTTTTTTTTTTTTTTTTTTGCCATAGTGCATGGCTTGTAGGACCCCAGTTCCCTGAGCAGGGATTGAACCTGGGCCCCCAGCAGTGAAAACCTGGAATCGTAACCACTAGATTGCCAGGGAATTCCATGAGTTGCCATTCTTAAAAGGGTTATGTGTTAGCCTTCGGGGCAATGCAAATCATAACCACAGTGGGACAGCATTTCACATCCCTTGAACAGCTATAACCCAGAAGACAGATAATAACAACTGTTGGCAAGGTTGTCGGGAAACTGGAATTCTCAAACATTGCTGAAGGGGAGTATAAAATGATGCAGCCACCTTGGACAAGTCTAAACCGTAGTTCCTCAAAAAGTTAAAACATACAGATACCATATAACCCAACAAATAATTCCATTCCTAGGTGTATACCCATTAAAACTAACAACATACTTCCACCCAGAAACACATATAAATGTTCACAGCAGCATAATTTATAGCAGCTAGAAAGTGGAAACAACCCAGACGCTCACTAAGATAGTGTAAAGAAATGTGGAGCATCCAGACTATGGGATCTTTTTTTTTTTTTAGATCATTAATTTTATTTTATTTTTAAAATTTATTTATTTTTTAATTGAAGGCTATTTGCTTTACAGAATTTTGTTGTTTTCTGTCAAACCTCAACATGAATCAGCCATAGGTGTACATATATCTGCTCCCTTTTGAACCTCCCTCCCATCTCCCTCCCCAACCCAGCCCTCTAGATTGATACAGAGCTCCTCTTTGAGTGTCCTGAGCCAGACAGCAAATTCCCGTTGGCTCTCTATTTTGCATATAGTAATGTAGATTTCCATGTTACTGTTTCCACACATCTCACCCTCTCCTCCCCTTTCTCCATGTCCACAAGCCTATTCTCTATGTCTGTTTCTCCACTGCTGCCCTGTAAATAAATTCTTCAGTACCATTTTTCTAGATCTAGATTCCGTATGTATGTGTTAGAATACAATATTTGTCTTTCTCTTTCTGACTTCCTTCACTCTATAATAGGCTCTAGGTTCATCCACCTCATTAGAACTGACTCAAAGATGTTCCTTCTTATGGCGAAGTAATATTCCATTGTGTATATGTACCAAAACCTCTTTATCCATTCTCTGTGATGGACATCTAGGTTGCTTCCATGTTCTAGCTATTGTAAATAGTGCTGCCGTGTACAATAGGATGCGTGTGTATCTTTCAATTTTGGTTTCCTTGGGGTATATGCCTAGGAGTGGGATTGCTGGGTCATATGGTGGTTTTATTCCTAGTTTTTAAGGAATCTCCATACCACTTTCCATAGGGGCTGTATCAATTTACATTCCCACCAACAGTGCAAGAGCATTCCCTTTTCTCCACACCCTCCCTAGCATTTATTGTTTGCAGACTTTTTGATGAGGGTCATTCTGACCAGTGTAAGGTGATATCTCATTGTAGTTTTGATTTGCATTTCTTTAATAATGAGCAATGTTGAGCATCTTTTCATGTGTTTGCTAGCCATCTGTATGTCTTCTTTGGAGAAATGTCTGTTTAGGTCTTTTTCCCATTTTTCTGATTGGGTTATTTGTTTTTCTGTTATTGAGTTGTATGAGCTGCTTGTATATTTTGGAAATTAATCCTTTGTCAGTTGTTTCATTTGCTATCATTTTCATCCATTCTGAGGGTTGTCTTTTCATCTTGCTTATAGTTTCCTTTGCTGTGCAAAAGCTTTTGAGTTTAATCAGGTTCCACTTGTTTACTTTTGTTTTCATTTCCATTACTCTAGGAGGTGACTTATAGAGGATCTTGCTTTGATTTATGTCATCGAGTGTTCTGCCTATGTTTTCCTCTAAGAGTTGTATAGCTTCTAATCTTACATTTAGGTCTTTAATCCATTTTGAGTTTATCTTTGTGTATTGTGTTAGGAAGTGTTCTAATTTCATTATTTTATATGTAGCTGTCCAGTTTCCCCAGCACCATTTATTGAAAAGGCTGTCTTTGCTCCATTGTATATTCTTGCCTCCTTTGTCAAAAATAAAGTACCCATATGTGCATGGGTTTTTTTCTGGGCTTTCTGTCTTGTTCCATTGGTCTATATTTCTGTTTTTGTGCCAGTATCATACTGTATTGATGACAATAGCTTTGTAGTGTAATCTGAAGTCAGGAAGGTTGATTCCTCTAGCTCCACGCTTCTTTCTCAAGACTGCTTTGGCTATTCAGGGTCTTTTGTGTTTCCATATGAATTGTGAAATTTTTTGCTCTAGTTCTGTGAAAAATGCCATTGGTAATTTGATAGGGATCTCATTGAATCTGTAGATTGCATTTGGTAGTATAGTCCTTTTCACAATATTGATTCTTCCTACCCAGGAACATGGAATATCTCTCCATCTGTTTTTGTCATCTTTGATTTCTTTCATCAGTGTCTTATAATTTTCTGTGTACAGTTCTTTTGTCTCCTCAGGTAAGTTTATTCCTAGATATTTAATTCTTTTTGTTGCAGTGGTGAATGGGATTGATTCCTTAATTTCTCTCTGATTTTTCATTGTTGGTATATAGAAATGCAAGTGACTTCTGTGTATTGATTTTGTATCCTGAAACTTTGCCAAATTCACTGATTACCTCTAGTAATTTCCTGATACTGTCTTTAGGGTTTTCTATGTACAGTATCATGTCATCTGCAAACAGTGAGAGCTTTACTTCTTCTTTTCCAATCTGGATTCCTTTTATTTCTTTTTCTTCTCTGATTGCCGTAGCTAGGACTTCCAGAACTATGTTGAATAATAGTGGTGAAAATGGATACGCTTGTCTTGTTCCTGATCTTAGGGGGAATGCTTTCAGTTTTTCACCATTGAGAATAATGTTTGCTGCAGGCTTATCATGTGTGGCCTTTACTATGTTGAGGTAGGTTCCTTCTATTCCCACTTTTTGAAGTGTTTTCGTTTTAAACAGGTGCTGAATTTTGCCAAAGGCTTTTTCTGCATCTACAGAGATTATCATATGACTTTTATCTTTTGATTTGTTAGTATCATGTATCACATTGATTGATTTGCTTGTATTGAAGAATCCTTGTATCCCTGAAATAAACACAACTTGATCATGGTGTATGAGCTTTTTGATGTGTTGCTGAATTCTGTTTGCTAAAATTTTGTTGAGGATTTTTGCATCTATGTTCACCAGAGATATTGGCCTGTAGTTTTCTTTTTTTTGTGTTGTCTTTGTCTGGTTTTGGTATCAGGGTGATGGTGGCCCCATAGAATGAGTTTGGAAGTGTTCCTTTCTCTGCAATTTTTGGAAGAGTTTTAGAAGGATAGCACTAGCTCTTTAAATGTTTGATAGAATTCTCTTATGAAGCCATCTGGTCCTGGGCTTTTGTTTTTTGGGAGATTTTTGATCACAGCTTCAATTTCAGTGCTTGTAATTTGGTTTTTCATAATTTCTGTTTCTTCCTGGTTCAGTCTTGGTAAATTGAACTTTACTAAACATCTGTCCATTTCTTCCAGGTTATCCATTTTATTGCCATATAGTTGTTCATAATAGTCTCTTATAATCCTTTGTATTTCTGCATTTGTATTTCTGTCTTGTAACCTCTCCTTTTTCATTTCTAATTTTGTTGATTTGATTCTTCTCTCTTTTTTTATTGATGAGTCTGGTTAAAGGTTTGTCAATTTTGTTTATCTTCTCAAAGAACCACCTTTTAGTTTTATTAATCTTTACTATTGTTTCTTTCATTTCTTTTTCACTTATTTCTGCTCTGATATTTATGATTTCTTTCCTTCTACTAATTTTGGGATTTTTTGTTCTTTTTCCAGTTGTTTTAGGTGTAAAGTTAGGTTGTCTATTCAATGTTTTTCTTGTTTTTTAAGGTAGGATCGTATTGCTATAAACTTCCCTCTTAGAACTGCTTTTGTTGCATCCCATAAGTTTTGAGTTGTTAAGTTTTCATTGTCATTTGTTTCTAGAAATTTTTTTATTTCCCTTTTGATTTCTTCAGTAACCTGTTGGTTATTTAGAAATGTATTGTTTAATCTCCATGTTTTTGTGTTTTTTACAGTTTTTTCTTGTAACTGATCTCTAGAATCATAGCACTGTGGTCAGAGAAGATGCATGATACAATTTCAATTTTCTTAAATTTACTGAGGTTTGACTTGCGACCCAAGATGTGGTCTGTCCTTGAGAATGTTCCATGTGCACTTGAGAAGAAGGTGTATTCTGCATTTGGATTTAATGCCCTGAAGATATTAATGAGATCCATCTCATCTAATGTATTATTTAAGACTTGTTTTCTCATTAATTTTCTCTCCATTGGTGTGAGTGGGGTGTTAAAGTCTCCTACTATTATTGTGTCACTGTCAATTTCCCCTTTTATGTCTGTTAGTGTCTGTCTTATGTATTGAGGTGCTCCTATATTGGGTGCATAGATATTTACAATTGTTATGTCTTTCTCTTGGATTGATTCCTTGATCATTATGTAGTGGCCTTCCTTATCTCTTGTAATCTTCTTTATTTTAATGTCTATTTTGTCTGATATGATGATTGCTACTCCAGCTTTCTTTTGCTTCCCATTTGCATGGAATATATTCTTCCTTCCTCTCACTTTCAGTCTGTATGTGTCTTGAGGTCTGTAGTGGGTTTCTTGTAGACAGCATATATATGGGTCTTGTTTTATTATCCATTCAGCCAGTCTGTATCTTTTAGTTGGAGCATTTAATCCATTTACATTTAAAGTAATTATTGATGTGTATGTTCCTATTGCCATTTTCTTAATTGTTTGGGGTTGATTTTGTAGATATTTTTTCTTTTTTTGTATTTCCTGACTATATAAGTCCGTTTAACACTTATTGTAAAGCTGGTTTGGTGGTACTGAATTCTCTTAACTTTTGCTTGTCTGAAAAGCTTTTGATTTCCCCATCAATTTTGAATGAGATCCTTGCCAGGTACAGTAATCTTGGTTGTAGATTTTTCCCTTTCAGCACTTTAAATATATCCTGCCATTCCCTTCTGGCCTGCAGAGTTTCTGCTGAAGATCAGCTGTTAAGCATATGGTGTTCCCCTTGTATGCTACTTGTTGCTTCTCCCTTGCTGCTTTTAATATTCTTTCTTTGTGTTTAGTCTTTGTTAGTTTTATTAGTATGTGTCTTCGTGTGTTTCTCCTTGGGTTTATCCTGTATGGGACTCTTTGTGCCTCTTGGACTTGACTATTTCCTTTTCCAGTTGGGGAAATTTTCAACTATAATCTCTTCAAAATTTTCTCATACCCTTTCTTTTTCTCTTCTTCTTCTGGGACCCCTATAATTTGAATGTTGGGACATTTGCTATGGTCCCAGAGGTCTCTGAGACTGTCCTCAGCTCTTTTCATTCCTTTTACTTTATTCTGCTCTTCAGAAGTTATTTCCACCATTTTATCTTCCAGCTCACTGATTTGTTCTTCTGCTTCAGATATTCTCCTTATTGATTCCTTCTAGAGTATTTTTAACTTCAGTAATTGTGTTGTTTGTCTCTGTATGTTTATTCTTTAATTCTTCTACATCGTTGTTAATTGATTCTTACATTTTCTCCATTTTGTTTTCAAGGTTTTTGATCATCTTTACCATCATTATTCTGAATTCCTTTTCAGGTAGTGTGCCTATTTCCTCTTCATTTATTTGGACTCCAGTGTTTCTAGTTTGTTCCTTCATTTGTGTAGAATTTCTCTGCCTTTTCATTATTTTTTTTAACTTATTTTGTTTGAGGTCTCCTTTTCCCAGGCTTCAGGGTTGAATTCTTTCTTCCTTTTGGTTTCTTCCCTCCTAAGGTTGGTCCAGTGGTCTGTGTAAGCTTCATATAAGATGAGATCTGTGTTGAGTTTTTTGGTTGTTTCTTTGTTTTTCCCTGTGAGGGGTGAGGCTGAGTGAGGTGTAATCCTGTCTGCTGATGAATTTTCATTTTGCTTGTTGTTTAGATGGGGCGTCCTGCACAGGGTGCTACTGGTGATTGGGTGATGCCAGGCCTTGTATTCCAGTGGTCTCCTTTGTGTGAGTTCTCACTATCTGATCCTCCCCAAGGTTATTTCTCTGGTCGTTTAGGGTCGTGGAGTCAATGCTCCCACTCCAAAGGCTCAGGGCTTGATCTCTGGTCAGGAACGAAGACTCCACAAGGGTTTGTTACAGCGTTAAGTGAGGTTAAAACAAATACCCAAAAACGAGAAACCAAACATGAACCCCAGACAAATGCCAGTTACAAAATCAGGCAAATAATAATTAAAATAATGGAAGATACACCCATAAGCAAAATCAAAACAGTCCAACAAAAATAAAGCACAATAGATTGATCTGGTGAACAAAGAAAACCAAGAATTATATCTACTAGTTAACAGCAAAACTAAAGCACAAACTGGAAAACAAAACTAAATCAAGGTGCCAAGTTGGGAATAAAGCAGTGAAAACAAAACTAACAAATATGTTGAGAGGAAAGGAAATAAAGAAAGATTAGATATGCAAAGATAAACAGAGGTAGATAAAGAAGATTTATATACATTAAAGCTTAACTGCAAAGGGAAAAGATCAGTAGTAAAAGCAAACAAAGTAAAAGCAAACAATTTTTTCTAAATGTAGAAAAAATTATAATAGGTTTAAGAAAATTAAAATTATAAAAGAGAAAAGAAAAAAAAAAAAGAGGAAGAAGAAAGGAAAAAAAAAAAAGGAAAACTCCCCAGAACTGGCAAAGCCCATGAAGAGGCAGAGGTTTATAACAACAATAAAAAATGTGATGAGAAGAAACAAAAAAAACCTTAATTAGATTTCATAGTGCCAATAAAATTGACAACTGCAACAAAAGGTGGGGTGGGCAGAATCCAAAAGAATCTGTAAAACCAGTCAAAACATAAGAATAACAAATGTTTTTCCTGAGTCACTGCTGTCAGGATCCTTTCCCTCGCTGGGAGTCACAGTCCACCTCACCGCCCTAGGATGCCCTCCGACACTGCGCTGATCTCTGGACCTGCTGTGAGGGCAGCTCAGATTCTAATCTGGTCCCACTCCTGTGTGTTCCTGCCTCCAACGTCCACACCTATCAGAACTAGTGCGTTTTCTTTTGTGGGAGCTCTCAGTGACCTTTTATATATTCCATAGACAGAGTCAGCCTAGTTGATCGTGTGGATTTAATCCACAGCTTGTACAGCTGGCGGGGTCTTCTTTCTTAGCCACACCGCCCCTGGGTTTTAATTGTGCCTTTATCTCCACCTCTGCATGTGGGTCATCCACTGGGGTTTGCTCCTGAGGCTGCCCTGGGGGACTCGGGTCTGCCCCTGTGAGGGCCAGGAGTGGAGGTGGTGCGGCTGCTTGGGTCGCAGGGCTTCTGGAAGCACCAGGTACTCAGGGGGGTTGGTGGTTAGGGCAGTAGGAAATATAGGGCTCTAGAGGGGTGTGGCAACCAGTAGTGGCCAGTATGCGCCAATATTGTTGCCTGGAGAACCCCCCTGACAGAGAAACTTGGCAGGCCACGGTCCACAGGGTTGCAAAGAATTGGCATGGCCAAAGCAACCCTGCGTGCATAGATGCAAGACTTTTTGCCTGTGGCAGCTCTGCCCCAGTGAGAGTTGAGCGTGAAGGTGGTGCATCTTCTTGGCTTGCAGGGACCCTGGCAGCGCCAAGTGTGCAGGAACACGGACTGCCTCTACTCCAGGAGTTATGGCCCTAACGGGGTCTTTTTTCAGGCCTCTTGTAGCTGGTGATCACAAGGCCTCTTAGGGCAGCCTTTCTCTGTAGCTCTGCCTGTTCAGGCACTTGGAGGGCTCCCTTGCCTGGGGTCCCTCTCTATTGTTAGGCATGTCAGGCACATAGAGGGCCCCCACCCCCGGCTGGGGTCCTGGTCTGTAGTTCAGTGGTGAGGCGTTTGATGGGCCAGCCTCTCTATTTTCAGCTGCCGATGCTGGCGTGGGGAGAGAGAGGCTATGGTGATGGCTCCACCCCCTACACATGGCTCAGCAGTATGGCCTTGCTTCCATGGCTGCCCGGCTTTCCTCCACAGGCATTTCCCATCGCGATCTCCTCCCTCACATCCCCTCAATCCGTCTCTCTGCAGTCAGTAGCAGCCCTCGCCCTGGAATTGCTCCACAATCCCTAAACTCCAGCTCCCAGCCGCTGCCTTTTCCAGGGTACCTGCATCCCTGTCCGGGGTATGTTTGGCTGCAGCAAGGACTGTCTGATTCTCTTTCCATTTAGGCTGCCACAGATCAGCTGTTTCACTCTCAGCCTTAACTGTTTCTCCTCTGACTCAGACAACTGCCCCGATGTGGGGATCGGACCCCTGCTTCAGTTCTCCCACCCGCCAAGGGCAGGTCCAGTCCTACTAACACTCCTGTATCTCCCCCCAGTTCCTTCATCCTACTGAGTTTTGCGTGGCTCTATATATTCTTCTCCATTGGTCAGGTCCTCCTGTCCGCTCTCAGCTGGTGTTCCGCATGCACCTCTGTGTCTGAAGGTGTATCCTGATGTATCCGTGGAGAGAGATGTACTCCACGTCCACCTGCTCCTCCACTGTCTTGTTCCTCCTCCCATACTATGGAATCTTACGCAGCCATAAAAAGACATGAAGCAGTTAAACATGCTTCAACATAAATGAAAATATTATGCTAGGTGAAAAAAACCAGTTACAAAGCACCACATTCCATTTATATTAACGTACAGAACAGCCAAAGCTACAGACAGCAGATAGATTAGTGGCGGCCATGCGGGGAGGAGGAGGAGGAGAAACTGTTATTGGGTACAGGTTTCATGTTCTAAAATTGATTGTTGTGATCCCTGCACACTTCTGTGAATACACTAAAAATTATTGAATTGTACCCTTTAAATGGGTGAATTGTATGATATGGGAATTATACCTCAATAAAGTTGTTAGCATCCCCCCCCAAAAAATATGATAGATTGTTATCCAAAACCCCATTAGCCATTTTGGGTTTTATTTTTTTCCCCCTCCTGTAATTGCCTTCATCTAGAGCTGAAGAGATGAAAATAACGTCTTTGTTTTTCAGACTTCCTGTTGTAGTTATTTCCAAAATCTGGTCGACTACATCTATGAAGAAAACCAAAAAATCCAGAGCTCTAAAGCTGAATTAATCAGTATTGACCCTCATGCCGCCCACGGCAGTGAAGCTGACAGACTCAAAGCCAAAGAAAAAGCTTTGCGGAGGTAAGAGTGAGCCTTGGCTCTTGGACCTCAGATAGGCCCACTTAGTTAGAAAGCCTTTTGTTAAGAAGATTTGCTTATGTATTTATTTCTGCGGCACCGGTCTTCGCTGCCGCACGCAGGCGTTCTCCAGCGGCGCCGGCGGGCCCGACCGGCCTGTGTGGCGCCTGGGCCCCCGTCTGCGGCTTCTCCCGGCGCGGCGCGGGCTCTGGGCTGCAAGCCTCATCAGCGCTGACCTGCGGGCTCCGTGGCCGTGGTCTGAGGGCCTAGTCGCTACGTGGCACGTGGGGTCTCCCCAGACCAGGGATCGGACTCGTGTCCCCTGCATTAGCAGGCGGGTGCTCAACCACTGGGCCACCGGGGAAGCCCTGGAAGGCCTTTTGTAAAACAAACCTCATTATTTTCAACGCAGGTAATTGTGTAGATGCATTCCCGGGGAAGATACAAAAATTGGCTAAAGCAAACCTCATGCAGTTCCTGGTGGACGCTATGAGAGTCAGAAGGTGTCAGAAACTCAGTGAGGTCGCTGGCGTTTAGAGTAGGAAATTTACCCATCCCCAATTCTCAGGGTAACTGGGAATTCCTATTAATAAACGAGAGAGATTTGTCCACCAAATACAGTAGAAACGCACATGCACTGATTAAATGACTGGGTTCACAAGTAATAACAGATACAAAGAATAAGGAACGGCATGTAGACAGGAGAAAGTATAGTGTACTTCTTTTTTTGAGAGAAAGAGCTTGGTGGCTTTTATTCTCAGCTGGCGGAGCGGGGAAGACAGCATGCTCCTGCCTCAGGAGCTGTGCCCCTAAGGCAAGCGCTCAAGTCAGGAGTCGGTGATGAGGAAACAAATGCGATGGGATCTAGATTTCTTCCTCTTGCTTTGTTTCAAAGGCAGTCATAAACTGGCGTCGGTAACCCAGTAACTTCACCTGACAGTTTGGAGGCTCTGAGGCTCTGAGGCCTCCCTTCCTTTACAAGGGAAAGGCCGTTGTTAAGGTAAACACTGGATCGGGGATGTATTCAGCATAGAGTCCAGTGAAGCGTGGCTCCCGCAGAGTTAGGGGGCAGAAAAGCCAACTTACAGATGTGCGGAATTAGGAGCAGTTAAAGTAAAATAAACTAAATAAATAAAGTAAAATAAAGTTTGGGCCTGCTCACTGTTCTCTTTATCTTCTTTGCTCTCAGAGAAGTGAAAAAGAAAAACTCATTCCTCTTTTTTCCTTTTCACTGCGACAGATTTCCCCGTTAGTTTATTCCCTCCATATCAATGGAGGAAGGGAAAACGTGTCATTCTTGTCTGGCTGAGGACAAACTTCAGTTTTGCTCTGCTTGAAAATCACCAGCTTTTCAGTCCAGAGACCCATCTACCTCCTACTTCAAATTTTCCTTGAGACATGAACCCCAAGAAATCTTTATTGGGGTGATGAGGGGACAGATGGTCAGTCTTCTGTAACTTATTTAATGCTTACACGGGACTCGTAGACCCTACCTAGGTGGGGTCATGGAGCTCTCGCCCTGTTCTATGAAGGGGCTCTGGGGTGACTTTTGTGGTTATTCCTGCTGGATCTGTTTGGAAGAGTGGCTGTGATCTCTTTGGAGGCATGGGTTTCTCTCTGCACATCATCTTTATCTTGATGTAAATCTGTGTCATCCGATAAGGGTCCTTCTGTCCAGGTTGGAGAGAGTCCTTTGAACAATGTCTTTTTCAGAATGTATAATCCTCTGGTTGCAGGTCACGGGGCATCTCACAGTCAGAGAAGGCTTTATCCGATGAAATACAAATGAGGTTTGCCGGGGTGGGGGCGGAAAAAGCCGAGCGGCTGGCTTGAATTTCTTATAGCCCTTAGCTCACTGGGGCCTGTAGTTCTGCGTTCTCAGAGTTTCCTCTAGATTCACCACAGGGAGTGGTTGGAGCGGCTGCCGTCCAGTGAAGGCCTGGTGACAGGTATTCCCCTTGCTCAGGGCTGCTGACTCACACTGAAAGGCTACAACCACTGATTCCATGGCTCAGGGCTTTCCTTCTTGGTCACGAATGACCATTATCCTCCGGGAATTTAGGCTCCGGTTCCTGCTTCAGAGTCATTTATAGGGGATTCACCACCACCTCCTCCTCCTCCCACCACACGCTAGTATGCTATTGTAAACTTGGAACACATTTCAGACTTGTGCATCATGTTCTTAATTTTGTAGAAAACAAGAGCAACAAATGGCCAGACGCTATGAAATTTTAACAAAAGAACAGCCTACTTTCTCTGAAGAAGGTAAGTTCCTCAAAGCTGATGTTACAGATCAGTGATACATTAGGGAGCTCATGTGTTTGACCAAGGGCAAAAACTGATGTATTTTTTAAAGATAATATTAAAATTTTTCATTTTGGTCAGTGCCTCAGTCACAATGGCTGAAGGTCAGAAAACCCCACTTTTCTCTCACCTAGCTTTTGAAGTTATGAGGCTTCAGTTCACTGCTGTTATTGATTGAAATAACTTAGCAGCATCTATAGAGCACTGACTCCGACTGGTTTCCCTCATAGCTCAGTCGGTAAAGAATCTGACTGCAATCCAGGTTCAATTCCCGGGTCAGGAAGATCCCCTGAGGAAGGAACTGGCAACCCACTCTAGTGTTCTTGCCTAGAGAATCCCATAGACTGAGTAGCCTGGTAGGCTCCTGTCCATGGGGTCACAAGAGTCATACAGGACTTGGTGACCAAACCACCCCGCCAGAGAGCACTTTGGAGCTTCCCAGGTAGCACTAAGGGTAGCGAACCCGCCGGCCAGTGCGGGAGACGTAAGACTTGTGGGTGCCATCCTCGCGTTCAGAAGGTCCCCTGGAGGAGGGCACGGAAGCCCACTCCAGTGCTCTTGCCCGGAGAATCCCCAGGGACAGAGGAGCCTGGTGAGTGAGCCACAGTCCATGGGGTCGCAGAGAGTCAGACGTGACTGAAGCGACTAGCACATAGAGCATTTTACAGGGAGCTAGAAAGAGCTTTCGAGTTCATTGTCTCTCTTTTGGTAAAACATACATTCCATTTTGTTTCAGGCTAGAATATGGAAAGCCTGTCAAAAAATAAATCAGATTCCTTTCTCATAGATGGGCCCCATCGGTCAGCTGGCCAGTACAGCTGCAATTCTAGTACAACTGAAGGGGCATCCATTTTAGAATCAGAAGTTCCAGAGTTATATTCTTGCTTTTCTCCTTATAGGCTGCAAAATTTGGGTTAAATTTTATTTTTAATATTTCTGAGCATCAGGCTCCTCTGCAACTCAGACCTATTGAAAAGATACTTTGAGAAGACTTTTTTTTTTTCCCAACTCAATCCCAATTCAACTGTTTCCTACTAAACCTATGGCCAAAAAATTCCACGTGATGAAAATCATCATTTTTCTTCTTCCAACGAAATGAGAATGTTCTCATTTTTTTAAAAAAAGAGGGCTCCTCAACTTAATGAAGCTCCTCATTCTTTTTTCATTAAAAAAAAAATGTCCAATGGAAAAGTGTCTGATGAATCAATGCATTTGTAATAGAATTTGAAATTTCATTTTAGAAGAGAGATTTTGGAAAGTTTTAAACACATATGTATTTTCATGTGATTCTTTCCCATTAGATGCAAAACACTATAAAACAATTTCTTATCAATTTTCTGTGGATATTCCAGAAGTAGAGTCAGTTAAGGAAGAACTAACTGATTATCAAGTGGACAAAAGAAATATATCCATTGTTTGCTGTGATTCTAGAATAGCATGTGGAAAGGTAATTAGCTTGTAATTTTTTAAATTTGCTACTCTTTAAAAACCAGTTTTACCTAAAATTTTAAAAGCTGTCTTGATGAAGATGGCAGCTTGGTTACAGGACACGTTTAACTATTAGTCATAAAGAATTGGTACAGACTTGGCCTTTTAACTTCTACTTTAGAATAATGGGCTTCCCTGGTGGCTCAGTGGTAAAAAATCCACCTGCAATGTAGGAACTGTGGGAGATACAGTTTCGATCCTTGGGTTAGGAAGATCCCTGGCGTGGCAACCCATTCCAGTATTCTTGCCTAGAAAATCCCATGGACAAAGGAGCCTGGTGGGCTACAGTCCATAGGGTCACAAAATGTCAGACAAGACTAACGTGACTTAGCATGCACGCAAGCAGACTTTATAAGAATACCTTACATGTGTCTTATGAGGGGCTATTTTGGTTAAAGCCTTTTTACTTTAAAATGTGATCACTGTATAGTGAGAAACATTTGGAACCCTTTAGAAACCTAAAATCAATGGTAGAAAATCACCAGAAGTCTCAGCCTCATCCCCAAAATCATGATTAATATTTCAGTATTATCTGGATCTGCACTTCCCAATGTGGTAACAAATATTTCACATGGCTATCCAAATTTAAAGGAATTATAATAAAATGAAATTTAAATTTAACTCTTCAGTCACACTAGCTACATTTCAAGCGTTAAATAACTGTGTGTGACTAATGGCCAGGGCAGTTACAGAAAAGTTTTATGGTCAATAAAAGTCCCATTAGCACTGTTCCAAAGTTTTTAAGCATAGGTTTTTGTTAACAGACCTGTAATTATATCACATATGTAATTTTTCCTACTTTTAACTTAGTTTTCAACAATTTTCCCATGATATTATGTAGCTTACATTGCTATTGTTTAGTCGCTAAGTTTTACTTTTACAGTGTCATGGATTGTAGCCCTCCAGGCTCCTCTGTCCATGGGATTTCCCAAGCAGGAATACTGGAGTGGGTTGCCATTTCCTTTTCCAAAGAATCCTTGCAACTCAGGGATCAAACCTGCATTTCCCACATTGGCAGGGGGCTTCTTCACCACTGAGCCACCAGGAAAGCCCATAGGTTACATTAGCATCATTTTAATATCTATGAGCCTTTTCATATAGTATCTAACCATCCTACTGGTATTGGAAATAAGGATTATTATAAGTTCTTTTATTTTACTAAATAATGTTGCTTTGAATATCTTTTTGTATAAATTAATTTTTATATAAGTATAGAATCCACCTGCAATGCAATTTGATTCCTGGGTCAGGAAGATCTGCTAGAGAAGGGATAGGCTGCCCACTCCAGTATTTTGGGGCTTCCCTGGGGGCTCAGCTGGTAAAGAATCCGCCTGCAGTGTGGAAGACCTGGGTTCGATCCCTGGGTTGGGAGGATCCCCTTGAGAAGGAAACAGCTACCCATGCTAGTATTCTGAGCTGGAGAATTCTCTGGACTGTAGCATGCCAGGCTCTTCTGTCCATGGGATTCTCCTGATAAGAATACTGGAGTGGGTTGCCATTTCCTTCTTCAATATGCAGAGTATATTATGCAAAATGCTGGACTGGATGATTCACAAGCTGGAAACGAGAAGGCTGGGAGAAATATCAACAACCTCAGATAATGACCGAAAGCAAAGAGCAACTAAAGAGTATAGTTTCCCTGAATAGAGCCCTAGAAATCAAACACCTGAGACCAGTTTTGTCTCTCCTGGGTGATTTAGAATTTAAGGGACAGCAATGAACTGAGGTGCTAACAGAATCAAATCCAAATCCTATTGAAGGAAGGTCGCTTATCCCGCCCTCAAATTACTTCTACAAATTACCTTTCAAGTTCAATTACCAGCACACAGTGAAAAGTAATAAAAACGCAAGGAAACGCAATACCAAACGCAATACTGAAAATTCAAAGGATTGGTATCCAATGACAAAAGTCTTACAAAGACTTACAAAGCCTTCAAAACCTGAAGTAATGTAAGTATGTTTATGAAAACAAAAGGTCAGCTTGAAGATATATGGAGGGAACAGAAAATTAAAAAGTAACATGACAAATTTGACAAAAAGATAGTATAGAAATGAAAAATACAACTGAAACTAAAAACTGAGAAGTGAAGTGAAGTCACTCAATCGTGTCTGACTTTTTGCACCCCCATGGACTATAGCCTACCACACTGTCCGTCCATGGGATTTTCCAGGCAAGAGTACTGGAGTGGGTTGCCATTCCTTCTCCAGAGGATCTTCCCAACCCAGGGATCGAACCTGGGTCTCCTGCATTGTAGGCAGATGCTTTACCATCTGAGCCACCAGCAAAGTCAAAACTTAAAAGATGAGAGTTAAATGCAGGTTAGACCCAACTAAAGAGAAACTAATGACCTGGAAGAAAGGTTGAAAAAAAACCTATCAAAATTTACCATGGGGTAAATTTACCTTTTACAAAAAAGGTAAATAATACAGAAAAGTTTGTATAATATGAAAGTAGAATGAGGGGTATAAAATGTATTTGTTCAAAATCTCAGAAGGAGAGGAAAAAGATAATCAGACAGAGGCAGCATTTGAAGAGATAATGGATGATTATTTTCCAAAACTGATAAGAGAGACCCATTCATAGATTTAAGAATCCTAATGAGCCCCAAGCAGGGTGAATTAAAAAATAATCCTTTTGAAGAGCATTTGAAGCATTTGAAGAGATAATGGATGATTATTTTCCAAAACTGTTAAGAGAGACCCATTCATAGATTTAAGAATCCTAATGAGCCCCAAGCAGGATGAATTAAAAAATAATCCTAGGTAGATTGGGAGTTTGGGTTTTACATGTACACACTGCTATATTTAAAATAAAATGCATTTCCATGAAAAAAAATTCTAGACACACCAGTGAAACTGTAGAACAACAAAGACAAAAAGGAAATCTAAAAGTCAGCAGACAAAAAGAAGTTCTGTTTATATTTAAAAGAGAACAGTTAGAAATCAGGTAACCTTCCAACAGTGACAATGGAAGCCAACAGAATGTCTTCAGTGTGTGCTAAAAGAAAATAATGGTCAATCTAGAAGCCTACATCCAGTTAAAATATCTTTCAAGAAAATGTGCCCCAAAAGACATGGTCTAGCAAAACAGAGTTTGTCACTAGTAGCCTCTCACTAAAAAAAAATACTAAAGAATATTTTTTTGTGTAGTAGCATAGTGTGAGATCCTATGTAATCTCATAGAATTGCATAGAAGAAGAAGCATAATGCACTGTATGTATAAAACTAAACGTTGACTGATAAAACAATCATAATGATAATGACATATGGAGTTTCAAGAAACAGTATAGAGTAAAAATGTTTTAAAAATTAGTATATGATTTGGGAAGAAAGCTAAATGCAGTTACAGTGTTTTAAAAGTTCTTGGTTTGGGAAAAAACAAATACATAGCTTAATCTCAGACTTTGATAAATTTGCTTGCTAAAATTTCTAGGGCAGCCAGAAAAATAACAGAAGCAGAGTGTATAACTTCCCAGCTATCAGAGGTAGAGGGAAAAAAAAAGAGTAATTTATTTTAAATATCCCCTAAAGACAAGAAAGGATAAAGGGGAAAAAAAAAACCTAACAGAAGACAAATAGAACACAAGGAGTGTCAGTAGGTATATGTAAATAGAGTAAATTCTTCAGTTAATAAAGACTGTCAGGCAATTTTTTAAGGAAAAAATCCAACCATATGCTGATTACAAGAGAGATATCTAAAATATAAGGTTACAGAAAGATTAAATATAAATTAAAAAATGACATATCATGAAAATACTGAAGAACATCTCTAGAGACAGAAGACCACTTTATAGTGACAGAAGCTTTAGTCCCCCAGGAAGGTATAATGTTACAAAATATTTTTCCATATTAACATATCCTCAAAAAATATAAAGCAAAATTGCACAGAAGTAAAAGGAAAAAAAAACTTAATCCATAATCATAATGAGATACTTTAGCCTGCTTCTCTCAATAATTGAGTGGACTATTAGACCAAAAAAAAAAAAAAAATGAGCAGTAATACAATAAAATGTTTAAACAGCCTGTTTAACAAATTTGACCTAATGTTCATGGATTGGAAGATCAAATATTTTAAAGATGACATTCTTTCCAAGTTAATCTAATGCAACTATAATTCAGTTCTAACAAGATTGTAAATTTGTGTGTGTTGGGAAAAGGAAAGTCTTGAGAAGTTGATGACAGGATTTACATGGAAATATAAAAAACCCAGGTGCACTAGTGGTCAAGAACCTGCCAGCCAATGCAGAAGATGTAAGAGACACTGGTTCAATCCCTGGGTTGGGAAGACTCCCTGGAGGAGGAGGGCATGGCAACCCACTCCAGCATTCTTGCCTGGAGAATTCCAAGGACAGAGGAGTCTGGCAGGCTGCAGTCCACGGGTCACAAGGAGTCAGATACTACTGAAGCGACTTAGCACAACATGCATGAAAAACTTAGAAGAGCCAAGACTTTCTTGAAGAAGACTGGGAGGAAAGGGAACATGCTCCATCAGATACTGAGATCTATTACTAAGTAGATATGAGCACATCAAGGCTGCATACTGTCAGCCTGTTTATTTAACTTCTATACAGAGTACATCATGCAAAATGCTGGACTGGATGAAGCTCAAGCTGGAATCAAGACTGCCGGGAGAAATATCAATAACCTAAGATATGCAGATGACACCACCCTTATGGCAGAAAGCGAAAAGGAACTAAAGACTCTCCTGATGAAGGTGAAAGAGGAGAGAGAAAAACTGGCTTAAAACTTGACATTCAAAAAAACGAAGATCAAGGCATCCGGTCCCATCACTTCATGGCAAATAGATGGGGAAACAATGGAAACAATGACAGACTTTATTTTCTTGGGCTCCAAAATCACTGCAGACGGTGACTGCAACCATGAAATTATAAGATGCTTGCTCGTGGAAGAAAAGCTATAACAAACCTAGACAGTGTATTAAAAGCAGAGACATCACTTTGCCCACAAAGGTCGTATAGTCAAAGGTCCTAGTGGCTCAGAGGGTAAAGTGTCTGCCTGCAATGCGTTAGACCAGGGTTTGATCCCTGAGTTGGGAAGATCCCCTGGAGAAGGAAATGGCAACCCACTCCAGTATTCTTGCCTGGAGAATCCCATGGATGGAGGAGCCTGGTGGGCTACAGTCCATGGGGTTGCAAAGAGTCGGACACGACTGAGTGACTTGACTTCACTTTCATATAGTAGTCACTGTACAGATGTGACAGTTGGACTATAAAGAAGGCTGAACACCAAAGAATTGATGCTTTTGAACTGTGGTGCCTTCCCTTGGACTGCAAGAGGATCAAACCAGTCAGTCCTAAAGGAAATCAACCCAGAATACTCATTGAAAGGACTGATGCTGAAGCTAAAGCTCCAGTACTTTCGCCACCTGACGCAAAGGGCTGACTCACTGGAAAAGACCCTGATGCTGGGAAAGATTGAGGACGGGAGGAGAAGGGGGTAGCAGAGGATTAAATGGTTGGATGGCATCACCTACTCAATGGACACGAGTTTGAGCAAGCTCCAAATGTTGGTGATGGACAGGGAAGCCTGGCGTGCTGCAGTGCATGGGGTCACAAAGAGTCGGACACAACTGAGCGACTGAGCAACAACAGCATTACAAAGTATAGTAATTAAGATAGTGTAGCTTGGGGACAGGATAAACAAAAAATCCATGATACAGAATCAGACTTATGCACACACATACACCTGATATGTGCCAGCAGTGACCCTGCAAGGTAATAGAGAAAGGAAAATCTTGTCAACACCTGGTGCTGGGACAGTTAGATATCCATATTTTTTAATGAAGTTGGAATAATACTTCATTTCCAGTGGATTAAAGACTTTAATGTGAAATGTAAACCTACAATGATTTTTTAAAAAACAGGCAAATAGCTTTATTATTTCAGGTTAGGGAAAGATTTAACTAATTCTAAAAAGCAATATCCATAAGGGAATTGATAAATTAAAACTTGAAAGAAAAGCCAAGAAGGGAGATGTTTTATAGCACATATGATATACAAAGAGCCTTTATTCTAAATGTATAAAGAATTTTTATAAATCAACAGGAAAAAAAAAGTCTACCTAATAGAAAAAGAATGAGCTAAAAAAAACTTGACCACTTCTCCAAGGAGAAAATCCAAATGGTCAGTAAACACATGAAAAGGTGCTCAACCTCATTAGTAACCTGGGAGAAGTTTTTAAAACTGAAACCACGATTAGAGATCAGCGTACACTGGCAGAGGAGTCTGGTGGGTTACAGTCCACGGGGTCGCAAAGAGTTGGACGAGACAGGACGGAGGGACTAAGCGCACACGCACGCATGCACGTACATACCTATCACATTGGCAAAGATAGATAAGTAAATAGATTGTAAAGTCTGATACTACTGAGTGTTAGAACGGATGTAGAATAACAGTCACTACAGTTTAGCCTCTAGTGGGAATGCACATTGGTGCAACAGCTTGAAAGTCATTTTGGCAGTTTTTTGTAAAGTGAAAGACACATATCCTTTTGTAAAGTGGAATTCAACAATTCTGCCTCTGGATATAAGATCTGAGAGGAACTGGGTATCAGCATACATGCATAAGAGTGTTTATAGAGTATCATTATTTATAAGCCGAAAACTGGGAACAACTCAGATATCCATTAAAAATACAATGGCTAAATAAATGATGAAGTCATACAATAGAATACTGTACACAAATGGAAGCTATTGGACTATGGCTACACACTGGGACACATATGAATCTTACAAATGTAACGTTGATTAAAAGAAACAAAATATAAAAAATTCCCATTATATGATTCCATTTACGTAAAATTCAAAATGGGAAAGAAACTATATTGTTTAGAGATTATAGAACACTGACTTTGGGTTAGCACACAGGGGACTTCTAGAGTTTGAGCACTGTTCTATTTCTTGACCCAGATGGTGATGACATGGGTGTTCATGTTACCAGTTCAGTTCAGTTCAGTCGCTCAGTCATGTCCAACTCTTTGCGATCCCATGAACTGTGGCACGCCAGGCCTCCCTGTCCATCACCAACTCCCAGAGTCCACCCAAACCCATGTCCATCTAGTCAGTGATGCCATCCAACCATCTTATCCTCTGTCGTCCCCTTCTCCTCCTGCCCCCAATCCCTCCCAGCATCAGGGTCTTTTCCAATGAGTCAACTCTTCCCATCAGGTGGCCAAAGTATTGGAGTTTCAGCTTCAGCATCAGTCCTTCCGATGAACACCCAGGACTGATCTCCTTTAGGATGGACTGGTTGGATCTCCTTGCAGTCCAAAGGACTCTCAAGAGTCTAACTATCCATTAACAAAATAGCATATTTTAGTGCTTCTCTGAATGTATTTTATGTCTCATAAAAATGAGAAACATATTATCTTTCAAAATAAATGGCAACATTTACACGAAAATTTAGATTATTTCATTGTTTAGCCCTAGGAATTCTTATATCCATTTTATTATAATTCAAGATTAGGAAGAAATAGAATTAAACTGAATTTTTAATTCATTATAAAACATTGTTGGGTACAAATTCATTTTCCTATTAAGTATTACCTAGATAATAAAATAGTTAAGCTTAGAGGTATAATACAGAATATCTCTCAGTATTTCTTTCTTCATGTTCCCATATTTCACTAGCATTTTGCTCAAATGAATTTCAAGAGCAACCTTGAAGAGACACCAGATGCTACAGCTTATACTAGAGTGTAAAGTCATTTTATTGAAGTATAATTTATAGTGAAACTCACCTTTTTATATGTACCGCTCCATTAATTTTGATAGTTATATAATCACCTCTACAGTCACTATATAGGATATCTCCATTGAGCTAGGGCTGGTTTTTTTTTTTTTAAATATTCTGTTTTCACAGCAATATGTGTATAAAGTAAAAGTAGGTAAATAAAAAATAAACTTGATTGAAAAACTGGCATAAGACCTGAATAGACATTTTTTTAAAGAAGACATAAAGGTGGCCAACAGGCACATTAAAAGATGTTCAACGTCACTAATCATCAAGGAAATGCAAATTAAAACCACAATAAGATATCATCTCACAGCTGTCAAGAATGGTGTCATCCAAAAGAGCACAAGTAACAAATATTGGCAAGGATGTGGAGAAACGGGAACTTTATACACTGTTAGAGGGAATGTACATTGGTGCAGTCACTGCAGAAAACAGTATGGTGTTTCCTCAAAAAACTAAAAATAGAATTACCATGTGATTCAGCACTTCCACTCTTGAGCATATACATGAAAAAATGAAAATGCTAATTCGCAAAGAGACACGCACCACAGTGTCCACAGCAGCATTATTTATTGCAAAATAGCCAAGACTAGAAACAAGCTAAGTGTCATCAGCAGATGAATGGATAAAGCAGATGCAACATATACACACATACACACTCACAGATACACAGGAATGGCCTTCCCTGGTGGCTCAGACGGTAAAAGAATCTGCTTGAAAGACAGGAGACACAGGTTCAGTCCCTGGCTTGGGAAGAGCCTCTGGGGAAGAGAGTGGCAACCCACTCCGGTATTCTTGCCTGGAGAATCCCAAGGACAGAGGAGCCTGGTGGGCTACAGTCCACAGGGTTGCAAAGAGCTGGACACGACTGAATGGCTAACACACGTAGATGTGAATAGTCCTCGGCCATAAAAAAGAATGAGGTTTTGCCATTTGTTGCAACGTGGATGGAGGGTATTTGACTAAGTGAAATAAGTCAGAAAAGACAAATACTGCATTGTATCACTAATATGGAGAGTCTAAAAGAAAATAAACTAGTGAATATAATGAAAAGCAGGCTCATAGACATAGAGAACAAACCAGTATTTTTCAGTGGGGAGAGGGAAGTGGGGAAGGGCAAGATAGGGATAGGAGGTTAAGAGGTACAAACAACTATGTATAAAATAAATAAGCAAATAAATAAATAAATTACAAGGATAATACTGAACAACACAGAGAATACAGTCCATGTTTTATAATAAGTTTAAATGAAGTATAACCTTTAAAATTGTGAATCACTCCGTTGAAGCATATATCATATTGTACATCAACTATACTTCAATTAAAAAAAAATACCTACCATGTGATAAGCTCTTTTGCTGTTTTGATGAGAACAATTACTTAAAATATAATCCTGACTAAGCCTAAGCACTTTCTTCTGTCTTGTCCTACTGAGTAAATTTTTTAAAACTTTTAAATAAGCTAAAAAAGACAAAAAAACACAGACCCTTTAAACAGATAAGTAATGTCAGATTCCTGCCAGAAAGATTTTATTAAGTTATCTGCACGGGTTAGGGACAGTCTTTAATGATTCCTAAAGATTGTCCCCGGTTGCTGATGCAAGACTGAAAATTTAAATTAAGAAATGGTTTGCATCACTATCTAGCAAGCAGAGGATGTCGGTTGTCATCATATAACCATCCTTTTGTCTCCTGTGGTGTGTAGATCGTGACGAATGAGCTCTTTGAAAAGCACTACAAACATGGGGGCAAGTTTCTGACTTCATTTCCAGATGGGACAACGCAAATATTGTATCCTTTCTTGCAACAACTTATTTTCATTAGCTTATTTCTTCAGAAAAAGAAGGTTAAAGAAAAAAGAGATTAAAAAAATATGAAGGAAAAAGATAGATATGACCAAATCCTATCACACAGAGCAAAACTGTTAACATCCGTTTATACACCTTTCCTTATTTTTTCCTAGGAGCAATTATATAATTCTTTAACAATTAATTCTTAAACAAGTTCTTCATATTTTATAACTTGCTCCCTTTACATAATAATATTAGACAATAAATACTCATAAACATTATGAGTATATAATATGCAATAAATACAGAGATATTGCACCATCTTTATATGCATATGGTATTCCATCATAGGGAGGAACTATAATTCCTTTAATCTATTCGCTATTACTGATCAAAGGTGGTTTCACAATTTGGGGCTGTTTTATACAATGGCTAAATGAACAGCTCTGTGCATACTTTGCTGCTTACTTATCACTTACTTCCTTGAATTAAATACCTAGAGATAGAAATTCTGGGTAAGAAAAAAGCTTTAATAGATTTTGTCCCCCAGAAAATGTGTACCAGTTTACACATCCATGAGAAGTATGTTGTTTTTTAATGCAAAAATTCAATATCCATTTTATGGAACACTAAGTTATTGATCACTTGAACTTCTGCCTGATGGCCAGGCCATTTGCTATTTTGACACGAAGGACATTTAATATCTCTGGGAAAGAAAAGCAAAGCTATGAAATTAGGAGGAGTTTTTGGTGAACTAAGGGCCTCACTTTGTAGGAGAAAGTCATTTTTAGCCATAGCTGCCTAAATGTTTTGTCAAACCCCATCAAAAACCTAGAAAAATGACTTTAATGGCATAAGAAGTATAAGGAAGTTTTAGTTCCCCAAGCCCTATGAGAAAGAGAGTAGGTTTTTCTTTCATTTTATCAAAAAAATTTTTAATAACTTTCCAACTTGTATCATTACTTATCATTTCCCACCCTGGCTTTAATTCTTTTTCACTCCGTTGAAGACTAAGGCTGATTTTCAAAATGATTCAGAATCAATTTTGTGTTTACTTCACCGCTGGACTTCCAATCAGTTTAGATAGGACTGACTATTAACAGCTCGTGAGTTATCCTCAGTATATTTTATTCTTTGATGCTGTTGTAAATGAAATTATTTTCTTAATTTCATCTTCAAAATGTTCACTGCTTAGAAATACAATTTTTTTCATGTATATTGACCTTTTAGTTTACAACCCTACTGAACTCTTTTGTTAGTTCTATGAGATTGTTTTGTAGATTCCTTAGGACTTTCTGTATTCAAGAGCATGTTATCTGCAATTAGAGATAGTTTACTTCTTCTGTTTCCAATATAGATGCCTGCGTTTCTTTTTCTTTCATAATGTTTTCCTGATTGAAACCTCCAGCATGAGATTGAATGGAAGTGGGGAGAGTGGACACTTTTGTTTTCTCCCTGATCTTAAGGGGGAAAACCCCTAGTCTGCCATCATTAAGTGTGACGTTAACTGTGGTTTTTGTTAGACATGCCTTATTAGGTTGAGGAGTTCCTATCTATTCCTAGTTCATTGAGGCATTTATCACGATAAAGTATTGGATTTTGTCAGATGCTTTTTTTGTGTCTATTGCAATGATCATCTCTATTTTTGCTCTTTTTTCTATCAATGTAGTATGTTTCTGTTAATTTATTTTTAGATGGTAATCCAACCTTACATTCCTGGGATAGATTCCGGTCTGTCATTGTACATATAATCCTTTTTATATTTTGCTAGATTCCATTTGCTGGTATTTCTGGTTGAGGAGTTTTGTGTCTTATAAATATATTTTGATTCACATAGAAAGCATAAAATTTTTTAGTAATTAACGGTGCTTCCCATTCATTTTCAGAATGCTTTATAGTTTCAAAGGACTCTCTCATAAATTAAATTTACTCTCAGGCTAGTCAAAGACCATTAGAATAACTCAGACGGCCTTAACTGATCTCAGTTACCCATCTGGAAACCTAGCCATCATCCGAGTGCCCAACAGGATAAATGGATTCACTTGTATAGTCCAGGAAGACGTGCCCACTAACCCTGCAATCCTGGCGTTGCTAGATTCTTCTGGTAGAAGTTCCTGCTATCATCCCAATGGAAATGTCTGGTAGGACTCTAGATTCCTCTGGCAGTAACTTTGTTTCTTAAGTTTCAAGAAATTTTAGTTTTCCTTTTATTTTTTCAACTTTTTTGAAATATAATTGACATATACTGGGTAAGTTACAAGTGTACAATGGTTGTTGATTTGATACACTTACATGGTGCAAAACGATTACCTCTGTCACATTGGCTAACTAACGCCTGCATCATGTCACATAATTATCATTTCTTTCTAAGACATTTAAGATCCACTGTCTTAGCAACTTTGAACTACATAACTGCAGTGTTAATTAATATCACTATGCTCTACATTAGATCCCCAGATTTTATTCATCGTATGACTAGAAAGACAAAAATGAATTTAAGAAGATTTATTTAAATTAGTGGTTGCAGGATAGGAATGTTCAATTCAGAGAAGTTTTTTATTTATGTCATCCCATATGCAGTGGAAAAATCCCAGGAAGTTACATAAAACAAAGCTCATCATACTTTTTCTATAAGCAGCAAGAAAATATGAGCTGTACAATTCTAATATTAGAAAAAAAAAAAGCCGCTAGTTAAATTATGTGGCCACTTTAGGGGTGTGAGATATAAACCCAGCAGTCTCTCTATAGCCTATATGCTGGCCTCATCAATGGAAATAATTCATAATGGACAGTTGTCATACGCTTGTTGTTTGAGATATAGTCCTAACAAGTAAGCAACCCATTGAAGAAGGAAATGGCAACCTACTCCAGTATTCTTGTCTGGAAAATCCCATGAACAGAGGGGCCTGGTGGACTACGGTCCACAGGGTCACAGAAAGAGTCGGATACAAGTTAGTGACCAAACAACAAGGCACCCCATAGCCACGGTGAACAGCACTTCTCCTGTGAGCAACCATGTAATTCTTTAACAATTAATTCTTAACAACAGTATACAAACCAAATCTCTAGAGATTAAGGTCCTGATGCCTTTGATCTACGATTTATATGCTCTGTGACCTTGTATTATTTCATTTAGCCTGAGAAAGTGAAATTTGGGTTCTAACTTCAAATACAATTTCAACTTTTTAAGTTTTTCAGAAAGAGATATTCTCTGCCTTTAAACTATTTACAAGTATAACAATATCATCTTGAGAAACTCTACCAATAAATTGACAGAAGCTTGAACACTCTGCTGGTGCTTGAGAAAGTTAGGACACAAGGAGCTATTAATATTGCACTTTTAGTTCAAAGGAGTAGTCAAACCATTATCCTCAATTATATTGGAGAATTTCTACTTATCCTTCAGGTTTCAGTAGCAATTCTGTGGGCTTCCCTGGTGTCTAAGTGGTGAAGAATCTGCCTGCCAATGCAGGAGACCCGGGTTCAATCCCTGGGTCGGGAAGATCCCCTGGAGAAGGAAATGGCAACCCACTCCAGCATTCTTGCCTGGAAAACTCCATAGACAGAGGAGCCTGGCAGGCCTTAGTCTGTGGGCTGGAAAAGAGTCAGACACGAGCTGATGACTGAACAGTAAGAGCAGCAGTTCTGTATTACATTTATTTGCAAAGGCACAATATTAATTGTCACCAAATATTCACTGGCTTCTAGGACTTTTCTGTACCAATGAAGCCTTCCTACCCACCAGCTGAATTCTGGGCCCCCTGACATGGCTCCTTAATACCCTCATAGCCTCTTGTGTAGCAAGCCCGCCTCTCCTGCAGGACTGACGCTCCTTGAAGGCACACCCTGAATCTTTGCCACTACATACTATGTAAATGGCATGGACTCAAAGTTTATTTAATGAACAATTTATCTAGATAATTTTGACCAGATGTTTTCTTCACCCACATAGCACGATAAAACTAAATCTCCTTCCCAGAAACAATAAGATAACCACCTCAGTTTCTCATTTGTATTTTTGCTATTAGATTACTGCGGCCACTCAAAATTGGGAAAATAAGACGTGAGTTATCTTACTGTAGGGGGCCCTCATGCCCGATTCATCTGATTTTTAAAAATAATTTATTATCACATTAAGCCAACTCTCTAAGTACCTAGAACCCTACCTATCCTCTCTCCCCGAGAAACACATGGTGAGCCGAG
The DNA here is from genome assembly GCF_963930625.1 of Muntiacus reevesi. Taxonomy (NCBI): domain Eukaryota; kingdom Metazoa; phylum Chordata; class Mammalia; order Artiodactyla; family Cervidae; genus Muntiacus; species Muntiacus reevesi. The sequence goes on from NC_089256.1 coordinate 92,428,237, forward strand.
ATGGAAGAATGTGTTAGAGTGTGCAGAGGAGCTCACGGACTAGAATGGCAGTCACCAGTGACGCCAGATCTCAGACGGTACAGGGCTGCTTCTGCTGGTGATGTAGTAAAACGTGGCATCAGCGACTCTAAGAGATTGGGGAGCCTGGCTGGAGTCAGTTCCCCCTTCCACTCCGTTACTGGGCTCTTCTCAACCACAGTGATCTCAGAGATGCCCCCTGAGTCCTTGCTACCCACCCCAGCCTTGATATCCTAGAAGTCCTGCCCCTCCTCTTGCTGTTAGAAAACAAGTCTCAGCACGGAGGCTAGTACAGCTTTCCCAGAGCTTACACTCGCTGGTACCCACGCTGGCACAGGAGAAGTCTGAGCACCAGTCCTCGCCCATCTTCCAGGCAGAGCCTGCCTTCTCCTGTTTTTTCATGTCCAGACTAAAGCTTCCCTGCTCCCTCTTAATCCTCCCCAGCACATCACTTTCCAGATCCCTTTATTGTCCTGGTTCCACCTCTGGATGCATTTTGGTTTATCACTAGGTCCTAAACTCCACCCAGGACTTCAAATTAGTATAGAATTCTGTCACAGCATGATGGCTCCTGTGATTATATGGGGTTTTCCACTCTTCATATGCTGTTGGGCACGCCGTGTGTGTGTGCAGTTGTGTCCAACTCTTTGTGACCCCGTGGACTGTAACCCAGCAGGCTCCTCTGTCCATGGGATTTTCCAGGCAAGAATAGGGGGATAGGTTGCCATTTCCTTCTCCAGGGGATCTTCCTGGCCCAGGGATTGAACTCGTGTCTCCTGTGTCCCCTGCACTGAGGGTAGACTCTTTACCGTAGCTGAGCTATCAGGGAAGCCATAGGCTATTGGCTGGTATAAACTGCTACTCTCTCTGGTTAGCACGCGCAGAGCTAACCTCAAGGTTGAATTACAACGTTCCTGTTTATGATTTTTAATCTCCTTTCCCCTCAGGGTATACATCAATATCCTGGGTGGTCAGTATTCCGATCAAGCCGGCAACAGAGTCAGGGCTTGGAATTGGTCAAGTTCCGCCACTTCCTCACCCTTCGTTTCATTTAAACCCGTGTTTCTGGCTTTGAACCATTATGTTGGCATCCGCATCTTAGACCAAGACAAGATTTCAATCACTTTTCTAGCAATGGGCCAACAGGCAAGAATCAGTGTCGGAACCAAAGTGAAGGTAGGTCCATTTTTACAAACATTTTAAAGCACTTAGGATAGTAAGAGTAAAATAATGTTTGTTAGTGTTATTACTGACACATTATACTCATGTGTAATCTACTGTGCATCACTGCAGATTTTGAAATTCAAGGAAAAAACAATGAAAGTTTTATATGGAACAGAACTGAATTCATATGGAACTGAATTGAATTCATATGAAATTGAGACAGCCTTATTGTTTCTTCTTCCTCAAATTCCTTTTTAGTTCAAACCTGATTCCAAATAACATTTACCGAGTGTCTACTCTGCGAGTAGTGCAGCTTTGAGGTTTTGGTTTTAGTATTTTGTGTTGTTTTTCTCTGTGTTGTAGCTGAAAGCCTTTGGCTGAGTCAGGCGTCCTGGGTTCTGACCGTGTTCAAGACCCAGCATAAGCCCTGTTTCCTTAGAGACACTTCCCAGACCTCCTTGCCCTTTGTCCAAACAGGCTCAGTCATGTCCTTCTCTAGGTGTGCGTGTTCTCATCTCTGTCCGTGTGTGTGCTTGCTGAGCTATTGAACTATGCGCCTTATTGCCTTCGTGGCTGCCTTTCCTGCTGGATGGTGAGCTCCTTCAGGTTAGAATCTGCAGGGTTCAGTCCAGATTTCTCTACACCACCCAGGGCATGGCCCAAAGAACACTCTCGGTGACCAGCAATGCCACATGATGGTTAAGAACACAGACTTCAGGCTACAGGACATAGTTTCAAACCTCAACTCTGCCACTTAGCTAAGTTGGTGAACTGGACCTTCAGTGCCCTCCTCTATAAAATGGGGATAATTCCTCCATTATATTATTGATTGCTGTGATGATTCAATGACAATATAAAGCACTTAGCATGTTTCTTGGCACCAACTACTTAATAAATGATAGCTCGTTAGAGATGTTTGTTATTGTTGTTTAGTCGCTAAGTCCTGTCCAACTCTTTTGCAATCCTATGGATGTAGCCCACCAAACTTCTTTGTCCATGGAATTTTACAAGCAAGCCCCAACAGAGATGTAGAATTTGTTGATTATATCTCAGTAAAGCTGAAATATGTATATATGCATGTATATGTATAGATTCAAGGGATTAGATGTATAAAAATTACATGTATATAAATAGATTACATGTATATAAAAGGGACTACATGTATATACACAGATTCAAGGAATTAGATCTGATAGACAGAGTGCCTGAAGAATTATGGACAGAGGTTCATGACATTGGACTGGAGGCCGTGATCAAGACCATCCCCAAGAAAAAGAAATGCAAAAAGGCAAAATGGTTGTCTCAGGAGGCCTTACAAATAGCTGAGAAAAGAAGAGAAGCTAAAGGCAAAGGAGAAAAGGAAAGATATACCTATCTGAATGCAGAATTCCAAAGAATAGCAAGGAGAGGTAAGAAAGCCTTCCTCATTAATCAATGCAAAGAAATAGAGAAAAACAATAGAATGGGAAAGACTAGAGATCTCTTCAAGAAAATTAGATACCAAGGGAAAATTTCATGCAAAGATGGGCACAATAAGGGACAGAGATGGTATGGACCTAACAGAAGCAGAAGATATTAAGAAGAGGTGGCAAGAATACACAGAAGAACTGTACAAAAAAGGTCTTCATGACCCAGATAACCACGATGGTGTGATCACGCACCTAGAGCCAGACATCCTGGAATGTGAAGTCAAGTGGGCCTTAGGAAACATCACTATGAACAAAGCTAGTGGAGGTGATGGAATTCCAGCTGAGCTATTTCAAATCTTAAAAGATGATGCTGTGAAAGTGCTTCACTCAGTATGCCAGCAAATTTGGAAAACTCATCAGTGGCCACAGAACTGGAAAAGGTCAGTTTTCATTCTGATTCCAAAGAAGGGCAATCCCAAAGAATGTTCAAACTACTGCACAATTGCACTCATCTCACACGCTAGCTCAGTCGTGTCCAACTCTGTAACACCATGGACTGTAGCCCACCAGGCTCCTCCATCCATGGGATTTTCCAGGCAAGAGTACTAGAGTGGGTTGCCATTTCCTTCTTCAGGGGGTCTTCCTGACCCAGGGATTGAACCCAGGTCTCCCACATTGTGGGCAGACGCTTTACCATCTGAGCCATACGAATCAACACACATTAGCAAAGTAATGCTCAAAATTCTCCAAGCCAGGCTTCAACAGTATGTGAACCATGAACTTCCAGATGTTCAAGCTGGATTTAGATAAGGCAGAGGAATCAGAGATCAAATTGCCAACATCGTTGGATCATCAAAAAAGTAAAAGTGTTCCAGAAAAACATTTACTTCTTCTTTTTTGACTGTGGCCAAAGCCTTTGAATGTGTGGTTCACAACGAACTGTAGGAAATTCTTCAAGATATGGGAAGACCAGACCACCTTACCTGGCTCCTGAGAAATCTGTATGCAGGTCAAGAAGCAACAGTTAGAACTGGACATGGAACAACAGACTGGTTCCAAATTGGGAAAGGAGTACATCAAGGCTGTATATTGTCACCCTGCTTATTTAACTTCTATGCAGAGTACATCATGAGAAACGCTGGGCTGGATGAAGTACAGGCTGGAATTAACATTGCCAGGAGAAATATCAATAACCTCAGATATGCAGATGACACCACCCTTATGGCAGAAAGCGAAGAAGAACTAAAGAGCTTCTTCATGAAAGTGAAAGAGGAGAGTGAAAAAGTTGGCTTAAAACTCAACATTCAAAAAACTAAGATGGCATCCGGTCCATCACTTCATGACAAATAGATGGGGAAACAATGGAAACAGTGAGAGACTTTATTTTGGGGGGGATTCAAACTGCAGATGGTGACTGCAGTCATGAAATTAAAAGACACTTGCTCCTTGGAAGAAAAGCTATGACCAACTTAGCGTATTAAAAAGCAGAGACATCACTTTGCTGACAAAGGTCCATCTTGTCAAAGCTATGGTTTTTCCAGTAGTCATGTATGGATGTGAGAACTGGACCATAAAGAAGGGTGAGCACTGAAGAACTGATGCTCTCAAACTGTGGTGCCGGAGAAGACTCTTGAGAGTCCCTTGGACGGCAAGGAGATCAGACCAATCAATCCTAAAGAAAGTCAACCCTTAATATTCATTGGAAGGACTGATGTTGAAGCTGAAACCCTAATACTTTGGCTACCTGATAAGAAGAACTGACTCATTTGAAAAGACCCTGATGCCGGGAAAGATTGAGGGCAGGAGGAGAAAGGGACAACAGAGGATGAGATGGTTGGATGGTATCACTCACTCGATGGACATGAGTTTGAGCAAGCTCCAGGAGTTGGTGAAGGACAGGGAAGCCTGGCGTGCTACAGTCCATGGGGTCACAAAGAGTCAGACACGACTGAGTTACTGTATATAGAACATACATAGTATGTGACTTTGAATAAGTATCCTAAACTCTGAGGACCTTGTTTCATCAATTATTAAAGGAAGAGATGGCTCCAAACTTCAAAGACATCTTCAGTTTCTAAAATGTCTATACATTTAAGTAAGTGGAAATATGACTTCAGGATTCCACATAGGCAGGGATAGTTCATAAACACCAAACAAAATGGAGACTTCAGATTCAGTCAGCAGAGAGCGAGGGTCCACACCATGCTAAGTAATAGTCAAGCTGCCTCCAGTTGTTCCAGCTACTGCAGTCAGCTGGCAGGTCCAAACAAGTTTCTTCCTTGGTTAGAAATCTACAATATGACCTCTTTTTGGTTCAATACATTCATGGTAAATGCATCCTTACCGAAAATGTCAAAAATGCTCTGTCTCTTTCTCCTCGCCTCTTTCCTTCGAAATGAGTCTTAATCAGAAAAAGAGTTGGTGCAAAAGAAAGAATTTTATGTTAAAAATGTTAGCTTTTCTCATCATCCTCATAATTACCCTTTCAGTTTTTTAAAATTGCAAAAGTGACATGTGAATACACTGTTATATTTGAAGATTCAAATAATATAAAAGAGTTAAAAATGATATTCCTCCCTTCCATCCTTTCTTCTATTCTAATCCTCTTCCCAAAGGTAATCACACTGAAAATTTGGTGTGTATTTCTCTTTTCTATATATTTATAAATTATTCGTATACATCTTTTTTAAAATAAAAATTGTGTCTGACTACACTGATTGTACTATTAGACTTGTTCTATTTGTTTTTGTTTCCCACAGGTTAAGTGGAATATCTTTCATGTCTAGATATCCAAGTAAATTTGTCTATTCGGTTGTTGCATAGTATTACACGTTTACTGTGGTTGCTAAACGCTAAATCTAATGCCCTCTCAGTGGCAATGGGCACATCGACTCTCACCCCCCGCCCCCTGGAAGCACTTCCTCTCTTGCTTCCAGGAGCTACTCTGCCTTGATTTTACTTCCACCTCAGGGGCTACTCCTTCTCATTTTTCTTTGCCTATATTCTTCGCCTCCCCTCCTTTAAATACTGAAAGACCCCAGGGCCTGTCATTGGGCTCACCTCTTCTCTCTCTGTAATCACTCCCTAGGTGATCTCATTAGTTTTCTGTCCTGAGATACCATCTGCTTGCTGATAACCCCTCCTTTGATCTCCAGGCGGATCTCCCAGGAACTTTAAACTTGCACATCTCTGATTCCAACCCTGCCTCTCCATCTGGCATCTGAAGGGTACGAGAAACTTCACAGAGCAAAATGACATCGGAAGGCATGTTCTACCTTCGGGCTTCTCCATCTCAGGAAACGGCAACACCTTTCTTCCAGCCGCTCAGACCCAAAACTTGGGGGTTGGTCCCCCCTTCTCTGTTTCGCAACCCCACATCTTTCATCTGCAAGTCGTCTAAACGCTACCACCAACACGTCACCAGGTTCCAACACGCCTTGCATCCTTCATCACTGTCACCCCGTCTGCCTCATGTATCTACTTAATCCATCTTGTTTAAATTATTACAATAGCCTCCTCCTGAGTGTCCCAGCTTCCACTCTTCCCAAAGTCAATTCCATCATGATGGTAAGGGTGGTATTTTGAAAACATAATCGACATTTACAGGGCATTCCATCCAAAAGCAGCAGAATACACATTCTTCACAAGTACACATGGAGCATGCTCCAGGATTGACCACATGCTGGGCCACAAAGTCAGCCTCAGTAAACTGAAGAAAACTGAAATCATATCAAACATCTTTTCCAATCACAAAGCTATGAGATTAGAAATAAACCACGAGAAAAAAACTGTGAAAAAAACCCCACAAACATATGGAAGCTAAACAACATGCTACTAAACAACCACTGGATCACTGAAGACATCAAAGAGGAAATCAAAAATTACCTAGCGACTAATGAAAATGGTCTGTCTAGTGACTTCTAACGTTACTCAGAGTAAAAGCCGAGATCCTATAAAACACCTGCAACACTATACCTGACCTGGACTTCCTTTTTTAATATTTCCCTGCAGTCCTCTTTTCCGGCCCACTCTGCTCTAGCCCCCATGGCCTTTTTCGCTGTTGTGGACGACACCACGCACATCAGTGCCGCAGGGCTTTTGCACCTGCTGCTCCCTCGACCGGAAATGCCCCAGGCCCCACTGCGCACCGCCCTCGGGCTCTGCTCCTAGAGGCCTTTCCCGGCCACCCTGTGTAAACTCCCAGCACCCCACCCCACCCGACCGTGGCACTCATATAGTGCTCTTGTTTTCTTTCCCTTCTATGTAGTTTCTGATTTCTATTTTGATTTCTTCAACTCAGTAGTTACTGAACTTTCAAATAAGGTTTTTTAAATTTGCTACCTTTTCTCATTAACTTCTAAATGGTCAAGGAATATGGCTTGCATTTTTTTCTTGCTATTTAGAATGCAGGGGTATTTTCTTTGTAGTCGATGACATAATTTATGACTGTTCCATGTATATTTGACCCCCCCCAAATGGTTTAATGTTTATTGGCATAAATTGTATAATGTATGTTTAATTGTTCTATTCATACTTCTGTCTATATCCTTTTCTTCTTATATTGTTGGTTTATTTCTGAGAGATGTATGAAGATATCCCAGTACAATTGTGAATCTGTCCCTTTTTTCTATAATTTCTATCAGGTCTTGCTTTGTCTGTCTTGAAGCTCTATGGTTAGGAAATTCAAGGTGTGGTCTTCATGGTGAGTTATACCTTTCGCCCCTGGGCCGGCTCACCTATTGGCCCTTCAGCTTTGTGTCCATTATGTGACTCAGAGTATCACTGAGGGTTTTTGTTTCTATTTTGACAAAAAAAATTTAACATCACCAGTATGTTTCCCTCTTAATGCTCTTTGCTTGAAATGCCATCCTAATATTCACTTGACTTTGAGCTCAGAATATGTGTGTTCTGGACTAGTGCTGTCATTTCATCATTTATCTCTCAGTGGATATGGTCCCAGCTGCTTCTCAACTTTCAGGAATTCCTTAAGATTATTCCTGCTGATAAAAATCTTTCCTAGTGATTTACTCTCTGAAAATGTTTCCCATTTTATGGGACTTGGGATTGAAGGAAAACTAGAAATGGTGATTCACCCTTCATTTCTCAGCTACCTCAACCTCCTTCCCCCACCCCTCTTTCCTTCCTCCCTCCCTTCCTTCCAACGTGGGGAGCGGTGAAAATGCAGAAGAATACTGCGATCTCACATCTCTGGGCAGCGGTCACTCTGCTTGCAGGAGGTAGCAGATGGGCTTGCTTGAGCCCACCCCACTAAGGCTACATGCCCCTCCCGGGCTGGTCCTAAAGCTCAGCCTTGGAAACTTTCCAGGCAAGGCTTGGGACCCTTGACCTTCCTGCAGCTCGAGGAGACAGCATCAGCCTGAATCACCCGAGGCTGAGGGGACATGGGCAGCGCAGATAGCAAGGAAGGGTCCTGGGAATGTTCACGGGCAGCAGCCTCCTGGCGGTGGGGGCACATTTCAGGAGAAGAGTGTCGGTCATCCCAGGGCCGTCTGGAAAGCCCAGCTCAGGTGCTCCCCGCAGCCTTCCCAGCCCTCCGGGCCGGCAGTCACCCCACACTGGGTGAGTCCCAGGGTCAGGATCACTATGGCATCCCCGCGCCCTCCTCGGTAGGCGCTGGTGTGATCGTCTGATATCATGCCTTGAATGCATTGCATGCCTTTGAAAGGAAGCATGCAAATTCCGTTTGCTCTGGTCTGCTCCAGTCTTCAGATCTCCAGAGCATCTCAGCCCATTCCTGTTCAGATCAGGATTAGTACCACCGCCCCTATTTATAGATAATTAGACTCAGAAGGGACTCCGGCCCCTAGCTGGTGTTGCTTCTCGCCTCCTCCCACCTCCCTGAGCTTCCTTTCTCTTTCTCTTTGCTGAAAAGCTGCTGAATGCTGAGGAGATTCCAGCGCTCCGATACCTGAACAGGGATGACCTTCTTCTGCTGGCCAGTTTAATAAAGATCCGACGCCTGTTTCACAAACTGGAAGGATGTGTGAATTTCCCCTCCAGCCAGGTTTGGGAAAAATTTAAGCAACCTTCCTACCTTTCTTCACTTTCTGTAAAACTAATTGCCCTTTGTCACAATTCCGGTATGAAGCGAGATATAGTAGCAACAATAGCAGCTATGATAAATGAAAACATTTAACCAATGACGATGGTGCTTTTCATTTGTTCTGTTGTGTTTTTCTGGGAGGCGGTGTGGGAGATCTGGAGAAAGGTGTATACAGTGACTGGGAAATACCAGGAAATGGGCTTTATTACAAATCTGGAGCACATCCTGAGTCATCCCTGGTTTGCACCCATGGTGGGAAAACTAAGCCCCTGCCGCTGGGGACGACAGAGAGAGAGCAAGTCAGCCAAAGGCCTTATTCATCAGGCAGAGTCCCGTCAGGATAACGGGGAGCAGGGAGGAGCAGGTGCTTCCACGACCTCCCGAAAGGCTGGGAACGCGAAGGTCAAGGCACAGCCCTGCTGTTTGGGAAAACGAGCGCGTCTCAGGAAGCCACAAAGCCGACAGCTCCAAGGGAGAGTGGCAGGAGCTCCTCGCCAGTGCCATCCTCGGAGGCCAGCCCCGGCCCAAGCGAGCGCCCCTCCCGCGCCGGCCGCTCAGGCGGGTGCCCCTCCTGGGGACCATCACGGGCTCCCCCTGGCAAGGGCCCCGGAGCACGCGTCCTTCCCGTCGGAGGGGGGAGGAGGGATGCTGCTGGGTCCGCAGGGATAGCAGGGCCCAGCACGCACGGGGCCTCTGCTCCGTGATAAAGTTACTCAGGAGCAGAGAGCAGAGGGGAGCCTGCAGGCGGAGAACCCCAGAGACTGGAAGGCCCAGCCCGGCCCTCTGCGGAACTCCCCTGGCTCCGGAGTTCTCTGCTCTTGGGAGAGGGAGGAATCTCCTTTGGAGGGGCCGTTCCTGGCAGGGAATAACAGAGTTGGTGTTAAGCGTGTGTAGCAGGAGGAAGTAAGTCCAGCCGCTAGTTATTCATCGGTGAGTGTGAGGACGGAATCACATTGTGCTCCTACTAAGAGGCTGCCGAGGAAGCGCGGAGGGGCCTAGGGGGACTGGGAGGGCGAGGCGCCCGGGCCGGGCTGAGTGCTGGGCCAGGAAGCGGGCGAGCTTCTGGGGGACTGAGGGTGGCCTTGGCATCACTCCATTCACCACCTATTTTTTAAAAGCTGCCTTTAACAAACTTACGTTACCAAAGGGAGAAGGACGTGGGGGAGGGATGCATTAGGAGTTTGGGATTAGCAGATACAAAGTATTATATATAAAACAGATGAACAAGAAGGTCTCACTGTATAGTATAGACAACTATTCAATATCCTGTAATAAACCATAATGGAAAAGAATATGAAAAGGAAAACATATGTGTATAACCAAATCACTGTACTATGCACCATTAACTAACACAACATGGTAAATTAACTTCTATAAAAAAATTTTTAAAGGCAGTTGTTATTTAAGGGTTTCAGTGGTTAAAAACAACAACAGGGATAAATTTTACTTTGGATATCTGCATCCCAAAGTATATTGGTATATGCCATAGATTTTATTTATCAATGCCTGTTTTTTCACATGGCTGTTTAAAGTAATCTTGGTGTGTGTTTTTTTAAAATCTACTCTGTTAATTCATAGGGTATTTTTTCCTCATTTTTCACAACAACAACCCCTTCAAAAAAATTAAACTTTTCTAGAAAACTATAAACAAAATAACAATCTACTAAATGGGAGAAAATATTTGCTAACAATGCAACTAACAAGAGCTTAATTTCCAAAATATATAAACAGCTCATAACTCAATATCAAAAACAACCCAATCAAAAAAAATGGGCAGAAAACCTAAATAGACATTTCACCAAAGAAGATATACAGATGGCCAACAAACACATGAAGAGATTCTCAACATCACTAATTATTAGAGAAATGCAAATTGAGACGACGATGACGTGTCACCCCACTCCAGTCACAAATAATAAATGCTGGAGAGAGTGTGGAGAAAAGGGAACCCTCTTAATACTGTTGGTGGGAATGTAAATTGGTGCAGCCACTTCATGCTGGAGAACAGCATGGAGATTCTTTAAAAAAATAAACACAAAACTAAAAAACAGAGGCACCATATGATCTAGCAGTCCCACTCCTGGCATATATCTGGAAAAGATGAAAACTCTTAAACCAAAAAGTTCATACACTTCAATGTTCACAGCAGCACTTTTTGCAATAGCCAAGACAAGGAAGCAACCTAGAAGATATGGTACATATAGACAATGGAATATTACTCAGCCATAAAAAGGAATGAAATAAATGCATTTGCAGCAAGCAACATGGATGGACCTGGAGATTATCATACCAAGTGAAGCAAATCAGAGAAAGACACATATCATATGATATCACTTATATGTGGAATCTAAAAAAATAGTACAAATCAACTTATTTACAAACCAGAAACAAACTCACAGACATAAACAAATTCATGATTACCAAAGGAGAAGGGGAAGGAGGGGAAAATCAGGAGCATGGGATTAACAGATACACATTGCCATATATAAAATAGCTAAACAACAAGGATTTACTGACTTCCCTGGGGGCTCTGATGGTAAAGCGTCTGCCTGCAATGCGGGAGACCCAGCTTTGATCCCTGGGTTGGGAAGATCCTCTGGAGAAGGGAATGGCAACCCACTCCAGTACTCTTGCCTGGAAAACCCCATGAACAGAGGAGTGTGGTAGGCTACAGTCCATAGGGTTGCAAAGAGTCAGACACGACTGAGCTTGCTTTCTTTCACTTTCTTTCACTTTCTTAAAGAGCTATAGTCAATATCTTGTAATAGCCTATAATGGGAAATAATTTTTAAAAAGAATATACATAAACGCATAGATTATATATAGCCAAATCACTTTGCATCTGAAAATAATACTATAAATCAATTACAGTTGGACATAAGAAAAAAATTAAACTCTTCTAGCCATAAAGTTGTCATATAGTAATGCTGCATAAATTGAGGGACAAGAAAACACTCTAAATGTGTAGGTCTGCCCATTTGTAAATTTCAAAGGAATTACTGATATACTTAAAGCTTACAGTAGTACTGCAAATCCTTGTATTCTTTTATTCCTGATCTCAGGATTATTTTATTTTGCTTATATGTGAGAGTTGGACTGTGAAGAAAGCTGAGCACCAAAAAATTGATGCTTTTGAACTGTGGTGTTGGAGAAGATTCTTGAGAGTCCCTTGGACTGCAAGGAGATCCAACCGGTCCATCCTAAAGGAGAGCAGTCCTGGGTGTTCATTGGAAGGACTGATGTTGAAGCTGAAACTTCAATACTTTGCCCACCTCATGCAAAGAGTTGACTCATTGGAAAAGACCCTGATGCTGGGAGGGATTGGGGGCAGGAGGAGAAGGGGACGACAGAGGATGAGGTGGCTGGATGGCATCACCAACTCGATGGACATGAGTTTGAGTAAACTCTGGGAGTTGGTGATGGACAGGGAGGCCTGACGTGCTGCCATTCATGGGGTCGCAAAGAGTCGTACACGACTGAGCGACTGAACTGAATTGAACTGATACATATTTTACATTTTATGTGTACAATTTTGAACAGATAAAATTATCATCTTTGAGAAGATACATATATGCACATCAGTGTAACAGATGAGTAAAGAAATGAAAACTTTTGGACGTCCCTGGTGGTGCAGTGGATAAGAATCTGTCTGCCAATGCGGGGGACATGAGTTCAATCCCACATGCCCAGCAGTAACTAATGTGCCACAACTACTGAAGCCCCAGCGTGCTAGAACCTGTGCTCTGTGACAGGAGGATCCACCACCGTGAGAAGCAGATGTACACAACTCCTCCTCGCAGCAACTAGAGAAAGCCCGCCGGCAACAGCTAAGACCCGGCCCAGCCAAGTATAAACAATAAAATAAATAGAAATCATTTTTTTTAAAAAAAAGAAGAAAACTTTTTGCTTCAGGTAAAGCCGGCAGCAGCGTCAGCAAAGCCCTAGGGGACTGAAACATAAGAGACACGTCCAGTGCATTGGCCTCCATGCAGCTCTACTAGTAGTGAGCAGTATATTCCAGAGTGCATTTCCTTGCTAGGTTTTCCTGCTAACGAAAGTCATACTGGGGAATTCCGTAGCAGTCCAGTGGTTGGAACTCTGCACTGTCACTGTGGAGAGTGTGGGTTCCGTGCATGATCAGAAAACTTAAGATTCCATAAGCCACAAGGAGCGGGCAAAAAAACAAAAAGTCATATCGTGGAGTAAGGGGCACCAACCCTCCACATGCTAAGAAAAACGGAGAGAGAGAGAGAATTATCTTTAGTCACCCCTCCCTACCTTCCGTTTCTCTGCATCCAGCATGCCTCAGGAGCTGCAGTTCCTCTAGATCGGCAGTTCTGCATCTGTGGATTTGACACACCTGGGAACAGAGGCGTTTGTCATGGTACTGCTGAAAAAATTCCCCGCACAAGTGGACCTGAGTAGTTTGAACACCTGTTGTTCAAGGGCCCACTGTATAAAGATCTTCTGTGTTTCACTGACATATATTTGCCCTGCAATACTATGTTAGTTCCAGGTGCACAGCGTAGTGATTGGATGGTTCTATACATTACAACGTCATCACCGCTAAAGCATAAAGATTTTGAAAGCAGTCTCACTAGATGGAGATAACCATCTCTAATGTTGTGCTTTCTTTCCCATCCTTTTCCTGTATTTGTGTATGGGTGTGTTTTTGGAAAACAAAAACAGAAGCCTCTCAAACAAGGGAATTTAGTCATTGCCAATAAGAATTTTGAAAGAGGAAGAAAACTGGATTTCTACTCCCCAAGAAAAGCTGTAGAAAGTTAAACTCTATTAAATAGAGAGCCACAAAATAAGTAAAAAAAATTAAATACACACTATTTCTTAGTGAACTGGAAATAAATATCTCGTGAAACTGTTAGTATTTCCATTTTCACTGGTAAATGTAACTACCACTTTATGAAAAATGAGTGAATGAATAAAGCAAAAGCTTTCAGACTCTAAGTTTCAACAGATATATCTAAATAAAATTGGTAATATTTTGGATGCCAATGTTATATTTTGAAGAAGCAAATATTATACTTTAATGATAATTTTTTATAAACATAGAAACTGCACAGTCCTTTTTTAAAGCTATGTTAGAAAATACCCAAAGGGTAATTAAGATTTTACTTAATCCAAGTAATGTATCATGATCATTTTATTGTTTCATTTTCCTATGAGACAACAAAGATCATGTATGTATATTTTGTTTATACTCTACCTTATTCCAGAAACAATATAAGAAATATTTTCAGAATATAGTCAATATAGAAAAATAATTTTTAAATAGGTGACTATAACTCAGGTAATAAGAAAATAGTATGAGGAGTAAAATTATTTCCAAAATGCATCCCTTTGGGACATCCTCGGTGGTCCAATGGCTAAGACTCTGTGCTCCCAATGCAGGGGGCCCAGGTTCAATCCCTAGTCAGGGAACTAGATCTCATATGCTGCAACTAAGACACAGGACAGCCAAATATAGAAATACATGATAGTCTGTTTTAAATGCATCTCTTTGACAAAGCCTAAGTTAAAGGCTGGCCCAAGACTTTGTTAAAGTTGGCCCAAGACAACCTATAATGAAAAGATAGCCAATGAGCTAGTGAGAACTCCTCAAATTATATGTTTCCTTGGAGGGAGCGTCTGGGTCAGTGTTTTCCCCCATGACACATAGTAAAATCCAAGAATTAGGAAAGCCTTGATTTGAGCCAAACTGGGAAATCAAACTCAGGTGAAAAAAAGACTTACACATGTCCACAGCCAGGAAGAGAATCGCGTACATTTCTCCATCACACCTGCAGTGACCCAGCATTGACCACTGCATAGAGGAGTCAGTCCTGTGAGGGGCGGGGGGACGACTCTACTATCTGCATCCACTCCTTACATACTTGTCTTGGGAAATGAAAATGACTGTGTAACATCCATGCAGGCTCCTCGGAGATGATGCCCCATTGAGTCATTTTCCAAATAACAGGCTTTTTGGGGGGAAACTAGTAAGCAAAGTGACAACACACTAGGGGGAAGAATCAGCCTTTTTCTCTCTTGTTTATGTGAAAACATATTTGCACCTGACGAATGCTGAATGAATAAAGTCTCTACCTGGGATAGACGTGGCCAGTGAGCAAATTTCTGGGTGTCTCTTCACGTGCTCTGTTTGTGCTGAACGGTGGAGCTTGGGGATACACTAAAATTGACTCTGCCCCAAGTGTAGTTCAATCTACCAGTCTGTGGAAAATCTGGTTTTCTCAAGAGTGAAAAGCCACTGATCACAAATCTCCATCAGAAACACCTGGCACACACTCTATCTCTCTTCAGATTGAATATGCTAATAAACCAGGTGTTCATTCCAGGTCTAGAGGCCATACCACTCGATTATTTGCTCATGTTTAATAAGCATTCATTACATGCCGACTTTGTGCCAGGCCAGTGATACAAAGCTAAAAATCACACATCTCTATCCTCAGGGCGAAAGAGACGACGACAAAACAATGAGGTAAGTGCAGAGGGAGAATTATAGGGAGCACCACAAACAGATCACCTGTCCCAGCCCAGGAACTAATTCAGTTCATGTAGGCTCACAAAGGTGAGCGAGTCAGCTGAGCAGTCTCAGAATAATCACAGAATTTCCCCCGCCTAAGGCAACTAGGAATCCTTCAGTAGAGTGACTGCAGAAATCACAGGTAATTCAAAGGATGCCGTAGAGTCACTGTGTCCAGATGATGAGTAAGTGAAATGTGCTCAGCGGCCTTTGAGGAATCTTCCAGCCCAGCAGGTTGGCAGGAGACGGCCAGAGATGACTCGAGCAAACCCTACCCTTGACCAAGGACTTACAGAAGCCACAGTAATTTCCGGAAACATGCAAAGAGAGGGGTGGAGGGTCACAGGTTTTACTCCAGGCATTGAGGGTAGAGGGGCTTCAATCCAAAGAGAAAATTAGTCTGTAAGTTGGAAAAGGGCTCTTATCAAAATGTGACCACGCAGGAATCCTGATCTCACACTTCCAGTCTCCAGAGCTGTGAGAAATAAAATTGTGTTTGTAAGCTATCCAGTCTGTGGCACTTAGTTAAGCAACCTGAACTGACACATTCCATATAATGGAATTCCGTACAGCAGTGAAATGAACTAGACCTACCTAAATCAATATGAACAACCCTCAGAAACTCTCCACTTTGAATGAAAAGATCAAAAGGGCAGATGGATATGCTTAGTATTATTCTATTTATATAGAGTTTTAAAGCATGCAAAAACAACCATTTATATCATTTAGTTAGACATATCCATGCAGGTAAAGTATAAAGGAAGGCATGGGAATTACAGATGTCAAATTTCAGGCTGGTGCTCGCCACCGGAGCTGTATGTATGGGGAGAGGACTGCAGGGCCTTTGACTATTGCTTAAGCAAGGTGGTAAGTTTATGGACCTTCATTAATGATTCTTTATGTTTTTAATATCTGAAATTGTTCTTAAAAAAAAAAAAAAGACTAGCCAGAAGCAGGCAAACAAACATAGAAAAGACCGTTAAAGCAGTTACTGGGGAGAAACAACAATTCTATGAGTCAGCAAAAGCTTTTACTGGATTCTTGAAAGCAGAGTGGGAAACCAGGCTGGAACTTAGAAATTTCTTTTCTCCTTAAGGAACAAGTGATATTCCTTTAATACACACTGTATTCTTGTTTTGTAACTCTGAAAGTGAAAGTGAAGTCGCTCAATCGTGTCCGACTCTTTGCGACCCCGTGGACTGTAGCCCACCAGGCTCCTCCGTCCATAGGATTCTCCAGGCAAGAATACTGGAGTGGGTAGCCATTTCCTTCTCCAGGCGCTCTTCCCAACCCAGGGATTGAACCCAGGGACAGAACCCGGGCCTCCTGCATTGGAGGCAGGCACTTTAACCTGTGAGTCACCGGGGAAGCCGCCCTTACATAATTCTAGACACCAGATTCAGAGCTCAACATGAACAACTTAGATGTTCTCTACCCGAGTTCATTCAACTCATGGCTCATCTGTACAAAACATTAAACAGAAACCTCAGTGGAATAAAACTGGGAGACCAGAAGCAGAAGCTCTCACATCCTACAAGGTAGCAGAGCCCACCTAGAAGACTTGTTTCCTGGCAAAGACCCACTGGAAAGCCACAGTCTCTTTTATTTCGTATACCCTCCCAGGGTCCTTTCCCATCTGTAAAACAGTTCTCTTTACCTTGTATTGGGTGGAGACCTGGACATGCCCCAACATGGTTGCAGACTAATTTCTAATTCTTTGCTGATCCCAAATAAACCCATTTTCATTGGAGAAATATCTGGCAGTCTATTTATTTTAGATCAATATCTAGAATGCACAGAGGTAATATTTATCTAAAAAGATGTGCAAATATTTTCCTAATATCCACTACCTGGGTTCTTTTCCCCATGCCAAAATCAGGGAGGAACACTCCCCGCTTCTACACACTTCCAAGCTTTGACAATGCAATCACTGTAGGATTTAACAGAGGCAGAAAAACATAACCGAGTCCCCAATCCCACAAAACTGAATGATGCTTTATGAACACTGTGTGACCAAAAGGCGATATGATGGTTCCCCATTAATTCTGCAACAAAGAGCAAGCTAGGAGACAGTATGAAAGACGGCTTCTAAGTACTCCTGTATTGCTTGCAGTTTAAATCTCATATAATCCTGCAAAGTTCCCATGACACTAAGATAGGAAGATGCTGACTCCTTATGACGTCACAACTAGCCAGGAAGTTGAGCCCAGGTCTTCTTCAGGTTCCATCCAATGTTCTTCCCTCTGTTCCTCATCTGAGTGCTCTTCTTTGCTCTTAGAGCCCAGGGGCAGTATGCTGAAGTGGAAGGCATCCGATAGACCACCCCAGGAGTACATCCTGGCTCCCCACCAGCTAGCTGTGTGCCTGTGGGCTGCTTACCCCCGTCAGCCTCAGTTCTCTCATGTAAACTGAAAAAGACAGAGTCAACTTGCCGTGGCTGTGGTGGCCATTAAAGAGAACAAGCGCGTAATGCATGGCCTGGAGGAGGCCGCGCTCAGTGACGGGAGCCCTCATCTGTTACAGGGACCTTGCAAAGCTTGTGCAGAGCCCCGCACTCCCACAGGCCCCCTGACCAAACCAAAGAATGAACCCACCTTTCTTCTGAGAATTCATAGAATTAGTAATAGATTATAAAGTTAGGTTCGGTAAATCAGACTAAAAATTGACAGGAAGTGAAGGCTGACGTCAGAATGGAATGATTTCATTATTCCTATGAAATAAACTGTATTGATAAGTATTAACAACAGCAAAAGTAACTTTGTACTACACACACATATTTGTTTCTCCTTTAAGGACACGGAATGGATAGGAAGTGCATATACAAAACATAGCCACACAATTTCCCTAAACATACTTTTTTTTTTTGCAGCATTTATTAGTTACCAGTCCTAAAACAGGTGAAGTTGTAAAGTATGAATCAATTTCTGCTTCATTAACTGTGAAGATAAAGTTTAAAATAAAAATACCTTGCAGGGAATGGTCCTTGGCCCTCCACAAGGAAACAAAGCAATCTAAACCAGTGACCTTCAATTTTCCCTTCTCGAGCCCTTAAAAAAATTTTTTTTAATGCATGTCCTTCCTTCTACACTTTTCAGTTGACATCTATAATGATTCATCATAAGTTTAAGCAGTTGTGAAGGACCTAATTTCCAATATACTTGTAAATCTTGACATTTTGAAGTAAAACATTACTTTCTGAAATGAATCCAATGAAACCTAAAGGCCACAGCAGTATGACCTGTCATTTTCCATTAAAAAATATATGAACTCACTCTTACTAACAACATTCTTTATTTCCTTTCTGAAGTTACACTTTAAAAAAAAAATTTGATTAGAGGGTAATTGCTTTACATTGTATTGACTTCTGCCACACATCCACATGAATCGACCGTAGGTATGCATATGTCCCCTCCCTCTTCAACCTCCCTCCCACCCCCACCTTGAACTTACACTGTCAGCCCTACTACTTTCAAAGATGTTTATTGGACTGTGATACATTTTTATGCTTAAAGATCTATTACTGATGATCTCCTCATATTTCTTGACTACCAAAGTATATATTTACTTTAAGAATGTTTAAACCTAACTTCCGGTGATCTTAAGGCTCTAAGTGTTCAAAACAACACTTTGACTGAGTTAACATTACAACTACTAGTAGCACATGGCTGATTAAAATGACAAACTTTGACAATTGAAAGTAACATTTTAGTGGACATTTATGACTTACCCTTTCAAAATTCTATTGAAAGCAAAGAACTGCAAACCCCTTGACGTGCTCTTCAAACTGGCAGTTGTCAATTAACACCCAGGCCCCAACCCCTAGGGCGTAAGGTAACAGGGGAAACTTTTTTCTCCCAACAGTGTTTATACGTGTGTGTGTTTGTGTGTGTGTAAGAGTATCTGTCTCATGACCAAGAACCACCTCAATTTTGCACCTCGTATGATGGGGAAACTGGACAAAGTATACTTGGGATGTCAACTCTACCCTGGATATTCAGCTAAAGCTGGTTCCCTGGAGAAGTCTTCCACCCCCAGCGGTCTTCATACACCCAGTTTAAAGATCACTGTTCTCACCACTGCAGAATATGTTTTAAAATTTTCACATAATAGTGAAAAAAACACAACATGCATATATACAAACATACACAATACACATAGATAGTTTACATATATATATATATATATATGCATACACACATACATATATATTTAGACACACACACACTGCCAAGCAGGAGATGCGGGTGTGATCCCTGGGTCGGGAAGATCCCCTGGAGCAGGAAATGGCAACCCACTCCAGTACTCTTGCCTGGAGAATCCCACGGACAGAGGAGCCTGGTGGGCTACAGTCCACGGGGTCACAAAGAGTCAGACATGACTTGGTGACAAAAGAGCAACAGAAGCAGGATAGAAATGGGCTTCAGTGGTTTTTTACAAACTGCCCAGCTGATTCTAAAGCACAGTTGAGGTTGATGATGACTGGATTAAGGCTAAAAGGAAGGAGGAGAAAATTCCATAAAAGCACCGCAATCAGTGCAGGCTCCTGCTTACGCTGGGACCACAGCGTACTATGCTTTGCTTCGCTTTTTCCTTTTGTGCTGGAAGGAAAAACCAGCACCTCTACCGTGAACTCTGGGACGTAGTATTATCTGAGGATTTGGGGACAGGCAAAGTGTACTGTCTCATGCAAAGGTCAAACTGACAGTATTTAGACTCAAAGGAGACATGCTTTTTTTTTAAAACAAAATTTTTAAAAGAAATTTAATGCAGCTATTTTAAGTGTAGTATCCTTAGGTTCTATATTAGAAGTTGTTCTTCTTCCTCTATAAGCAAGCAAGTCTTCTGCTGAAAGCAAGCAAGTCTTGTTTTCCTCTGGCTGCTTTATAAGATTCTTCTCTTTATTACTGGTTTTCAGTAGATAGAAAAACAAGAGAAAAAAGAAATCAATAAACCGAAAGTTGTTTCCTTGAGAAAATCAACAAAATTGGCAAGTCTTTAGTCAGACAGGCCAAGGAAAAGAAAAGAGACTCAAATTATCTAAAACAGAAACAAAAGAGGAGACATTTACAAAACTTCAGTTCAGTTCAGTTCAGTCGCTCAGTCGTGTCCGACTCTTTGTGACCCCATGAATTGCAGCATGCCAGGCCTCCCTGTCCATCACCAAATACTGGAGTTTACTCAAACTCATGTCCATCGAGTTGGTGATGCCATCCAGCCATCTCATCCTCTGGAGAAATGAAAAGGATTCTACGGGAATACTATGAACAACTGTATGCTAACAAAACAGATAAATGGACAGATTCCCAGCAAACACAAAATACTGAAACTGACATACAAAGAAATGGAAAATATAAGCAAAGCGATCCTCAGCAATAGAATTCCAGGGTAAGCTGGCACAAGGCTGGAATAGAACAGAACTGAAAATCCAGGGAATGCCCGCGCTGTCCGGTGGCCAGCACTCGGCGCGTCCTCTGCTGGAGCTTGGGTGTGATCCGTGGCTAGGGAACTAAGATGCCACAAGCCGCGTGACATGGCAGAAAAACAAAAATCAGAATACAGATATAAACCCTCACACTCATCGTCAACCTTTGACAAGGTGACTACACAATTTAGTGAGGAGAAACAGTCTTTTTAACAAACAGTGTTGAGACAACTGAACTCCACATGCAAAAAACGAACTTGGAAGCCTCCTTAAGCCATTTACAAAAATTAATGCAAAATGGATCAAAGACCCAATTGTAAGAACTATAAAACTCTTATAAGAAAACATAGGCTTAAATCTTGATGACCTTGAATTAGGCAATGGCTTTTCAGATATGATGTGAATAGGAAAAGTAACAACAACAAAAAAGAAAAACTGGATTTCACCAATAGTAAAAAAATTCTCTGCTTTGAAGGACATCATTAAGAGCCAAAGCAACCTTGAGGAAAAAAATGAAGGTGGAGGAATCAGGGTCCCTGACTACAGTCTATCCTACAAAGCTTCAGTAATCAAAACAGTATGGTACTCACATAAACACAGAAGTATAGATCGATGAAACTGGATACAAAGTCCAGAGATAAACCTAAGTGCCCATCTATGACACCTAAGCTATGTCAAAGGAGGCAAGAATATAAAATGGAGAAAATACCATCTCTTCAATAAGTGGTGCTGGGGAAACTGGACAGCTACATGGAAAAGAACACTTTTACATGAATGCTCACAAGAACACTTCCTAACACTACAGACAAAAACAAACTCAAAATGGATTAAAGATCTAAATGTAAGGCCAGATACTATAAAAGTTCTGGAGGAAAACACAGGCAGAACGCTCTCTGATGTAATTTGCAGCACAATCTTTTTTGATCCACCCCCTAGAGTAATGAAAATAAAAACAAAAATAAACAAATGGAGCCTAATTAAACTTAAAAGAGTATGCACAGCAAAGGAAACCATAAAGACAACAAAAAGACAACCCCAAAGAACGGGAGGAAATTTTTGCAAATGAAGTGGCCAACAAGGGATTCTCCAAAATAAACAAACTGCTCATTTAGCTCAATATGAAAATAAACAACCCAATTTAAAATGAATAGACATTTCTCCAAAGACATACAGATGATCAAAAAGCACATGAAAAGATGATCAGCATCACTGATTCATGAGAGAAGTGCAAACCAAAAGTACAATGAGGTTATCACCTCACACTGGTCAGAATGGCCACCATCAAGAAAACCTACAAACAAGGAATTCCCTGGCAGTCAGTGGTTAGGACTCTACGCTTTAAATGCTGAGGGTTCAGGTGTGATCCATGGTCAGGGAACTAAGATCCCACAAGCTGCCTAGTGCAGCCAACAACAACAAAAAATCTGCAAGCAATAAGTGCTGGAGAGGGTGTGGAGAAAAGGGACCCCTCCTCACTTGCTAGTGGGAATGTAAGTTGGTACAGCCACTATGGAGAACAGTATGGAGGTTCCTTAAAAAACTAAACATAGAGTTACAATATGATACAGCACTTCCACTCCTAGGCACATATCCAGAAAAAAGTGTAATTTGAAATGCTATATGCACCCCAATGTTCATTGTGGTGCTATTTATAACAGTCAGGACAATCTAAATGTCCGCTGACAGAGAAATGGGTAGAGGATGTGGTGCATATATACACTGGAATATTACTCAGCTGTAATAAGAACGAAGTAATGCCATTCGCAGCAACATGGATGGACCTAGAGACGGTCATGCTGAGTGAAGTAAGACAGAGAAAGATGACAGAGAAGGCAATGGCACCCCACTCCAGCACTCTTGCCTGGAAAATCCCATGGATGGAGGAGCCTGGTGGGCTGCAGTCCATGGGATCGCGCAGAGTCAGGACACAACTGAGCGACTTCACTTTCACTTTTCACTTTCATGCACTGGAGAAGGAAACAGCAACCCACTCTAGTACTCTTGCCTGGAGAATCCCAGGGACGGGGGAGCCTGGTGGGCTGCCGTCTACGGGGTCGCACAGAGTTGGACACGACTGAAGCGACAGCAGCAGCAGCAGCAGCAGAGAAAGATAAATATCATGATATCATTTATACATGGAATCTAAAACCAAGCACAAAAAAACGTACTTACAAGACAGAAACAGACTCACAGACATAGAAAACAAATGTATGTTTACTAAAGGGGAAGCAGGGGTGGAGAAATTTGGAGATTGAGATTGACATATGCATGTTACTATGTACAAAACAGAAAGCTAATAAGGACCTACAGGGTACCACAGGGAACTCTTCTCAATACCTGTAACAGCCTATACGGGAAAAGAATCTAAAAAAGAGTGGACATATGTAATGTATACATGACTCACTTGGCTCTACACCTGAAATATGACATATAAATAATTCACTTGAAGCACAACATTGTAAATCAACTACTCGCCAATCAAATGTTAAGTTGCCTAAAAAAAGAAAAAACTTAAGAATGTAAAAAGATAACCCACAAAATGAGACATCTGCAAATCGTGTATCTGATAAAAGTTTAATATGCAGAATATATGAAGAACCCTTATAACTTACAGACATTTCCTCAAGGAAGATATACAAATGGCAAATAAGCACACGACAATGTGCTCAATACCATCAGCCGTCAAAATTTCAGATAAAGCCACCATGAAATACCACTTCACAAACCACCAGGATGGCTAGAATCAAAAAGTCAAACAGTAAGTGTTGGTGAAGATGTTGACAAGCCGGAGCAATGTTCTTGAGAACGCAAAACGGTGTAGCCACTTTGAACTTTTCTTTCTTTAGTTTCTTCTGCAATGTCTTTAAGTTCATAGACCTTTTAATCTGTGTCCAATCTTTTAGGCCCCTCCAGTGATGTTGTATAGTTTCACTGCTACAATTTCCATTTGGTTCTTTTTTTATATCTCCAAATCCTCTCATCACCACATCCATGTTTTTCCTTAAGTATTTGAGTAGATGGATAAAAATTATTCAAAAATCTTTGCTAATTCCATTGTCAGTCATTTCTGGTTGCTTTCTATTTATCAGTGTTTCTGCTGACTGATTCATATTTTCCTAATTCCTTCCATGAGTAGTAACTTTTTTAATGGGTTGACATTGCTAACTCTACACTGTGAACGGTTTAATTTTGTCAGCTCCTTCAGGGTGTAAGACAGTTCAGTGTGACGGGTTACTTCTGGATCACGCTGCTCCTTTCAAGGCTTGTTATTAAGCTTACGGGTGGGAGTTTAAGGTAATCTTTACTCTGGGCTAGTTTAGCTCTCCTGCCAAGATGCGACCCTTCTGAGGTGTCTGCTGAATGCCCTAAATTTCTCTCTCCATTCTGGCAGCTCAGAACACGAATATTTCCCAGCCCTTCTGCGCTCTGATAACTGTTCAGCTTGCAACTCCCCATTCTTTGCCCAGCCTTAAGAGGTTTCAGCAGTACACGCAAGGAAACATCTGTGGAGACTTTTGTGGCTGTTCCTTTGTGTAACTCTTTCCTCAATTTTCTGCCCTACAAATTCTAGCCCCCTCGGCGAACTCCCACTGCAACCTAGCAAAAGGACAGTGCCTTGACTGGGATTCCCCTCTTCTCTGCATTTTAGCTCGGAAGGTGCCCATTATGGACTGTGCTCCCCCAAATTCACATGTTGAGGCCCTAACCCTCAATGTGACTAATCAGGGCCTTTACGGAGATAGTTGAATAAGGTCGTAACGGTACAACTCTGATCCTCTAAGGTTGGTGTCCTTTTAAGAAGAGACACCAAAGATCTCTCTCTCCCCACGTGGGCACAGGGGAAATGGCATGTGAGGACACAGTGAGAACAGTCGTCCACACGCCAGGAAGAGCGGCCTCACCAGAAACCAACCCTGACAGCACCTTGACTGCTTTATAGTCTCCAGAATTGTGAGAACCTAAATTCCTGTTGCTCAAGCCACCCAGTCTGAGGGGCTTTGTCAGGGCAGCCTGAGCTGGCTAAGACACAGTCCCAGGAGGAAGCATGAACATGCCGGTTCATTGCTACAGTCCCATACTGCCTGTTGTCCGTTGTTTCACAAATTTCATCTACTTTTGATGATCTATTCAGGAAGTTTAGTTAGGTCTTTTACTCTATCATGGCCAGAAGCATGAATTCCCTTGTAACGTTTTTTTTTTGGTCTTCTAACCAAATGATCTTCAGAAATTTCTGGGATAGTAAGAGATGGAGAGGTACAACCCCATCGTGAGGGACCACTGAGAAGCCTTTAGTCGCTGCCCATTATTCTCCCGAGAAAAGCAAGTGTATTATGCCATCTTGACTGCTATGGGAGAGGGGAATCTATACATCAATATATCTGGCAGCTCAGTATAGGCTAATCAAGATTTCAGATTTCAGGAGGACAAGGCTTTTAGGTCCTACTCATACCTGTACTGAGTTCTCATTCAGTCCAAGAGAGTAATCAGTTTAATATCCATCATATGATTTTCCTTAGAGTAAGAAAAATTAATTCCCTACACAAATATCTAGCTGTATCATTCCTGAAATGAATATTCATAGGATACACAGAGTATTGTCCCCAGAGACTAAAGTCACTATTGTGTCCTGAACTGCGTCAAAAGGGCAAGGATGGATTCTCAAAAACAAAAAACAAGAGGGACTTACTTCTCTGGCAGTCCAGTGGTTGAGATTCCACCATTCCACTGCAAAGGGAATGGGTTTGATCCCTGATTGGGGAACTAAGATCCAGCAAGCTGCATAGTGCAGCCAAAAAACCCCACAAGAATAATTACACTAAAACTCCAGATACTTTTAATTACAATAAATTTCATGCACTCTGGGCAAGGCAGGCTTCTCAGCCAATGAGCAGAAAATAGATACAAAAAGAAACTTAAATGATACCAAAGGGTTAAAAGTTATGTTGTAAACATGAGACTTTCTATTTGAGGGCAATTCTAAGGGAATGTAAATTTTAGCATGAATCTACACCCGGAAGTAAAAGAAAACTCCAGAATATACAGGGACTATGACCACAGAAACTGACAGAGTTGTAACTGCATACGTCACTGTATGTGTCTCTGAGGTCAAAGATACCTGAAGAGATGCTATGAGGATACCAGAATACCCTCATTAGAGCCCCTGCCTCCCCTCTGCTTCAGCCCCCACACCCTCGCTATTGCCAAATCACCTCAAAACCCAGATCTGATCCTACTGCTCACCTGTACAAAGCCCCTCCTTGGCTATTATCCATAGAATGCAGCCTGATTCCTCAGCTCTCGACGCCCTCTACCATCTTCCCCCCAAGCTCGTGTTCCAGACCACTTCCCATCACGTCACTCACCCCTCTTCCTCCCGCCCCCTCCCAGACACCTCCCCTCAATGATCCTTCCCTGCAGGGATTACCAGAGATCCTGTGCCTCTGCACTTTCCCATCTCCAAAATCCTTGTTCCTCTTGTCTTCCCAACCTCCCTCCCCCATTCACCAAAAAGTCTGGATTCAAGGGCTTAGGCCAATGCCCCTCCGCTACTTCTGTAGTCTCCTTTGTTAGGCTTCTTTCACCAGGACTTACTATTTCATGCTGTGTTTTACTGGAACTGTAAACTCCCTGAATGCAGCGACTGCATTATACATCTTCACAACTGTTAGCCTCCTCATTTCCTGGCACAAAGAAACCTCAAAACATGCTTTAAGAAGCTAAACAAACATCATTCTCAAGGTGGAATATTAAAAGGACACAGTTGCCTTTCGAGTGTGGATTGGCTTGTCCTTCCTACAGACTCCAAAGCTATTCCCCACCACCCTCAGTCAGCCTAAGAGAAGGTGGAAGCCTGGAGGATTTAAACCCAGGTTATTTTAATTGTTAGAAGGTGTTTCTGGACTCTATTAGTCTGAAATATTAATCATCTTTTACTACCCAACTCATAACTACAAATCTCTCCAGGGGAAAAAAATATTCCTACACAAATGCTAGGCTTTTTAAACTTATGTACCTCAAAGCTGCTTCTGGTCATGGTTCACTTGCCCACCCAAGTTCCAAGGAAACCGGGACTCCCCAGGAAACATGGGAAGCCTTTCTGTACCCCGTTCTGCGCTCTGCAGTGGCCCACTGCCAACTTCAAGCCCTCAAAGTCCTTCTCTTCTGTCCCTAATCAAGACCAGGAATTATTTACCAGCAGCCATTTCTTTCTTGGCTTGACAAGTCTTTTCCCACAGAAATGTCTGTCACCTTCAATTTAACTCCTTATTTTTGGAGCTAAGTCTTCCTCTGTCAAAGCAATTTTAAACTTAAATATGTTAAAACTACTCAGGGAAGCAAAGGGGACGCTTGAAACTATACCAGGCCTCCTTGATAGGAAATCCTTTCAGTCTCGGCTAGAAGAGAACTTCCGTCTCCCCACTCCACCCCACCACCAACCCCGGGTCCCCGCTAAAGCCTGTGGCTCCCAGAATCCAATCCAGTATCCTCTCTAAGCAAGCACATGCGGGTCCACTGGTCTGTCTCCCAGTCTTCCTCTCCGCTCCCAGCACCCCCCTCCCACACTCCTAACAGCTGCCCTACTGACATTTTGACCTGCAGTCGGATGTTTCATAACATTTCTGGCTCTACCAGCTACACACCAGGAGTTACACACCGCACCCTCCCAGGAGCGACAATCAGAGGTCTCATCCCCAGCGTCTCCTGGAGAAAACGCCCAGCTGAGAACCGCTGCCTTAGCCAAAGCCATTCCTCCCTCCGGCCACTCGTTCCCAGGCAGCATTTATAAAGCCAGCGTTTTAGCCTTCCTCAAACTTTCAGACCTTAGGTTTCCAGCATGGTCGTCATTACTTCACTCTGGACAGGGTTTAATTGGTTTCTTGGCACTGTACCTCTCTTTAACATTTTAAAACTCACAGCTACGCTTCTCACATTATCTTCCACAGGCCCCCTCTGGATGCAAATTTCCTGGAACACATCCTCTTCAGTTACTGTAATAAACCTTAAGTATAATGCTGTAGTGCAGATTATGTATAAACTTCATGTACATTTAAAGCAAGTGACTATAATGTGTACACTATGTATATTTTAAAGCAAACAACTCCATGTTTCCTAAGATAATGGGTACAAACAGGCGCACACCCCCCCAAAGAAAAACAAGCCCCAGAATGCAAATTTTAAGATTTAGGGAGTTATTAAGAACAATAAAAAAGTTCTTTTCACCCAAAAGCAACATGAACAATTTGGAGTGCATTTCTTGCACGGATTTTGAAACAGGTCTTTGGCAAAATTGTGTTTTGCCAAGTCCCATCAAGCCAAGCCCAGGCAGACCTGTGCTTCCGCACAAAGGCTGACAGGCCTACTGTGATGGGTTGGAGCACCCTCTTTGAATTAAAAGTACAAGAACTCCAAACTCCAACTCAGAGACAGGTGCAGTATTTTCAAACCCATCTTACAGACGAGCCTTGCCTTCCCTAGGACTGGTACCCTTCTTCTTTGGCAGTCCTCATTATGTAAAGTAAGGAGCGAAAGTGGTCAGGAAAACTGTGATTCCTAAATCCCTTGTGGGGGAAAGGTCCTCCCAGGTCTGAGTCCACTGTAGCCAGACTTCAGTTATGTAAGGACAAGAAAACTGCCATGTAAATTTGCCTTCTCTTCTGGCGTATCCTGCCTTTTATTTTCCGTTTAGTTGAAGTAAAAAATTCCACATCATAGCTAAAGCAAATAAACAGTTGTGAAGTGAAACTGAGATTAAATTTCTACGTTGGCTTTGCGAGTGGTCTCTTCTCTTCCCACCGGTGGTAATTTCTGGTGAAGCTCTCTCTACTTTTCTCCTCCTTCCTCAAGCCTCACCAACCGTATATGGCTTTGTTTTCCTTTCGGCTTAGCATTCCCACAAGCTAAACCATCAGGGCAAGATAACTTAACTCTTAGTCTTTTCTCTAGAATTCTGAAGCAAATCTCAAAATCTTTCATATCACCAAACTTCCATATATATGTATATTATAAATTTTATTGGCAGAATCACACTGATAACCAACCTACTAGTTCAGTTCAGTCACTCAGTCGTGTCCGACTCTTTGCGACCCCATGAATCGCAGCACGCCAGGCCTCCCTGTCCATCACCAACTCCCAGAGTTTACCCAAACTCACATCCATTGAGTTGGTGATGCCACCCAACCATCTCATCCCTCTATTGTCCCCTTCTCCTCCTGCCTTCAATCTTTCCCAACATCAGGGTCTTTTCCAATGAGTCAGTTCTTCGCTTCAGGTGGCCAAAATACTGGAGTTTCAGCTTCAACATCAGTCCTTCCAATGAATATTCAGGACTGATCTCCTTTAGGATGGACTTGGTTGGCTCTCCTTGCAGTCCAAGGGAATCTCAAGTCTTCTCCAACACTACAGTTCAAAAGCATCAATTCTTCGGCACTCAGCCTTCCTTACAGTTCAACTCTCACATCCATATATAACCACTGGAAAACTCAAAGCCTTGACTAGATGGACCTTTGTTGACAAAGTAATGTCTCTGCTTTTTAATATGCTGTGTAGGTTGGTCATAATTTTCCTGCCAAGGAGTAAGCATCTTTTAATTTCATGGCTGCAATCACCATCTGCAGTGATTTTGGAGCCCCCAAAAATAAAGTCTGACACTGTTTCCCCATCTATTTGCCCTGAAGTGATGGGACCGGATGCCATGATCTTCATTTTTTGAATGTTGAGTTTTAAGCCAACTTTTTCACGCTCCTCTTTCATCAAGAGGCTCTTTAGTTCTTCTTCACTTTCTGCAATAAGGATGGTGTCATCTGCATATCTGAGGTTATTGATATTTCTCCCAGCAATCTTGATTCCAGCTTCTGCTTCATCCAGCCCAGCATTTCTCATGATGTACTCTGCATATAAGTTAAATAAGCAGGGTGACAATATACAGCCTTGACATACTCCTTTCCCTGTTTGGAACCAGTCTGTTGTTCCATGTCCTGTTCTAACTGTTGCTTCCTGACCTACATACAGGTTTCTCAAGAGGCAGGTCACCTGGTCTGATATTCCAATCCCTTTCAGAATTTTCCACAGTTTCTTGTGATCCACACAGTCAAAGGCTTTGGCATAGTCAGTAAAGCAGAAATAGATGTTTTTCTGGAACTCTCTTGCTTTTTTGATAATCCAGCGAATATTGGCAATTTGATCTCTAGTTCCTCTGCCTTATCTGAAACCAGCTTGAACATCTGGAAGTTCACGGTTCACATATTATTTAAATAAACTGTATGTTTTAATACCTTAAAAGCAGTGTCTCATCTCAAATCGTCTGGACTATTAAGAGATGAAATGCAGTAGCATTTTCTAATACATTAAAAAAGTATTTAGGGGGAAATGTCATCAGCATACTTTCCTGCAAACAGACCTGTTCTTAGCAACTCAAGAGTAGGGATAAACAAGAGCAGTAATTGTTTTTTCCTCTAGTAAGAGTTGCTAGTACACAGAGTAAATGAGTACAGCCAAGTGGCCCCAGGGAATACTGGCAGCAACCTGCCAGCCAGGTTCTAACACTTCACCAGCCAAGCCAAGCGACCCAACACTGGCTCCATCCATTCCAGATAATTCCCAGGTACCTAAGCACTTGATCTCAGCAGCTTATAACCACAAAGCCATAAACCGGTCTTACACAGTTACGATCCTGAATAGGAAGGAGGTTGTGTGCAGGGAATAAAGTCAAAAATTAGAGAAAAGTAGACTTAACATGTCAGTCTTATTAGAGTGGGTATTAATTGAGAAACAGAATCCAAAGAATGTAACTCAAGTTTCAACGAAGTGATTTGAGACTTTATCAACATTTCTTATTCCTCTCCCATTCTCCCAGGCCCCCACAAAATCTTCTCCCCAATTACGGTGGAAGTTCATAGAAAATTAGACTAACTTTACACTGGATTTTTCTATTACATGAAAGTTAATCTTTTCCTTTTGGGGGGCTTAAGTTTAGAGTGGGTTTCCCTAGTGATTTAAGAATTCTACTGTGGTTACTACAGTAAAACTAAAAGTATACATTTTGCCTACTCAGAATGGTAAAAATTTAAATACTCTGCCTTGAGAAAATCTGGCATTTCAAATGAGTTATTTTATACTCAAAGATTTAACATTTCCTTTTAAAATATCCACCCCCAAAAGTCTTAATATATTAACCCAAAGGATAACAAATACACTGCATTGATAAAACAGATTAACTGGGACAATTAAACCCTCAATTTATTTTCTTTAAAACAATCTCATCTCATTCTGTTTCTTCTTTGAGGTTCTCATTTTACTGACTGTCTTGTTCTTAGTAAGTCATTCTACACATGTGAAGTGAATGTGGAAAGCCTTCTTCTGTTCCACAAGCTGCATCTGTCCTGAGCTCTCTGCACGCTGACCCCCGGGCCCTCTGGTACTGTGTTCCTCGGTGTGGACCTCGGGCTGACAGCGTCCGCATTATCTAGAAGCTGCTACAGCACAGATTACTGGAACCCCTCTCAGAGCAAATCAGCCAGCATCTCTAGGGAGAGGGTCCAGGAATTTGCCTTAATTATCTCAAGGTTTAAAACCGCTGCTGTGACATGCTTGCCTGGATATCACGTTTCCTTTTATTCTGTTCCTGCTTAACAAAGGCAACAGGAGACAGTCTACAAGCCTTGACAGAGGATGGGTGATTGAACACTCTTCCCACTGGTCCTGAGACCAATTTCTATTTTTCTTCAGTTCAGATCTGGGTCTGCTTCTATTGGTTTTTAAACCTAGAGGAAAGGAGCCAGGGACTTTGAAGGAAGAGCCTCAGCTGGATTTAAGGAAAATAACAACTGCTTTCTCTTCTGAGATTGCTAAACGGTCTGTTATCAGTCAAGAGAGAAACTCTCATTTTATTTCTCTCCAGATGTGGGGATGTTAGCATGACTTTCACCGGGGTTTTGGAGGTTAGGGGTGAAGGACAATAATCTAAACTGCTCCTTTTTGCTCCACCCCAGCAGAGAGCATGGCCCAGAAGTACACATGGCTGGACCGCAAGGTTCAGGAAGCAGGTCAGGGCGCACGAGTAGCTAGACCGGAGCGCCGAGCCGGGGCTGGGCGTGCTGGGTGGGGAACGGGGCGTCTTAGCGCTGCTTGGGTGAGGAAGCCACTAGGAAACATACTTGATAACAACTTTTACAACGTAAAATTTCCTAAATACAGTTATCAAGGGTTCTAGCACAGATTCAGCTTCAGAAAGGAGGGATTCCTTTCACATCAGCTTACTAAAAGTTTATTCTCACAATGCTATGGAGGTAAGCCCCCAAACTTTACAATTCCTCATGTTTCTCTCAAAAGAGATTTTAAGTCTTAGTATTAAATATCAAATCATGCTTTAAGGTTCTGTAGGCTATTTTTGAAAATCAAAATTAATTAAAATTATGACAATGATAAAATGCTAACCAATCAAAGTCTCAAACTAATAAAATTCAAAATAAGAATCATCCTTAGGATCCTGTTATATTTTGATAGTCATGTTTGATCAACTGCTATCATTAACCTCAGTGCCATGAGTTAATAATGCACATATATCCCGAAAGCCTATGTTTTTTTTTTTTTTGTTTTTTTTTTTTAAGCCTATGTTTTTTGTACATTTTGTTGCTGAGGTATAAAGCCAAGTTTTACCAACATTTTTTTTTATTAATCTAATATATAATCTCTTCCACAACAGCAACTACGGAATAACATTAACCAAACTGGTGTCACGTTCTATGGTCTTCTAATTAACACAGTACATAAACATTTATAAACTATACAGCCACAGCAATTTATAAGCAACTATGTAATAAATTTTGAAATGTTAGGAATATAATAAAGCCACAGTTTAAATAACTTTCTCTTTTTTGTATTTTTTTATATTCACACATTCCACTAATTTTTTCACTAGACTCTATTAAATTTTAATTTTAAATATGGCCAAACATAAATATTGAAATGGGTGCCAACAAAATAGTTGAGTTTTATCAGTGACCAAGTCACTTAAAGCTACTCTCCAAAAGACGAGTCATTCACCCAAGGCAAACATGGAAAAAGTTAGAATTAATCTTAAATTCTTCATGGCTGGCCTGTCAGACACATGGGACTAGATAGATTCAAGCTTGGAAGTTCTAAATGTCAAAAGGCTAACCACCACTAGTGGAATGTCTGATGCTGAAGAAAGACCCTACACACTCTCAACAGTGTGTTCAACTTGTAAGAGGGAAGAGGTCTGCGCTGGCACAAACCAAGTTAACCGGGCTTTAAACCCTAGTCAAAGACAGCGAAATGCTATTACACCTGAGTACTAACCTCCAAGGAACCTCCGGCTTCAACTGTATTGACTGTTGCCACAGTGTGATCTTAGGTTAACAGTTCTGCAGCCTTAATTAGAAGGATAAGGCATTTAATCAATTTTCTGTCATGAAGCATCAGGCTACCTTCCGTTCAGCTGGGGACTACAGTGCGTTCTGCCTCGAGGATGTCACAGTCATGACGATAACCAGACATGCATTTCAACAAATATTCACTGACAAATGAAGTATGACGTTGTGCAAAGTGTTTGGTGGACTCAATATTGAAACATCTCATAGCTTTTCCATAAATCCCTTTTCTTCCACTAACAAAATTGGACCTATCACTTCTATTCCTACACGGAAGCTGAAGTATCTTATGACTGTTGCTATATGACTACTTTTCTACTTTATGGTCCTATTTCTGCTAAATTATAGTCTTTATCAATTTATATTTAAAAAAAAAAAAAAACTACCTTTTTAGAACTCTGGAAAGACATTAAATTCACCAAATAAAAAACTTCAATTTTGTTCCTCAAATATAATAAAATTCTGATATATGATGTCAAACAGGTTAAATTATTAGACAAGTGATCTCCATGTACCTAACATTAATGTTGTGAAGAGGTTTAACTAAACTTTCTTAAAAGTGAAGCAAGTTTCAATTATCCTTAAAATGGTGAGAGACCTATTACTTATGTGTGAATCTAAAGTGTGTCCCCTAGGAAACTGTCAGTGAGTCAAAGAACACAAATTTAGGTAGACAACTGTTACATATAATGTTAATAGGTACGCTGGGCAATAAACTTGAACTTTTTATTTAACTTATATCTGTTTAGTTTTTTATTGAGTTAAGTATAAAGGCCCAGTTAATCAACTCATTAAATTGGTCAAGGCAGGACACTTGAACTACATAACAGGATTTAAAAAGAGGTTGGTCTTTAGTAGTTCTCTGGTATTCACACACGCGCACACACACATACACATACACAACTGGCAGAGTACTCTGGATATAGGATTTCCCCCCATAATCTCATATAATATGCTGTTCACAATCTGCAGGATTTTGAAAACTATATAAATTGGACACAACCAAATTAGAGATGCCTGATAAACTCTTATAAAGTATTTGGGAACTTCAGCTCTAGTCTCCAAAAGATGAATTTTAAACTATAAAAAAGGAAAATTCATATAAAATCACAACAGATTTAACAGACATCTTTGAAAAAAAAAAACAAAACTGTAACTCAATTTTCTACTTTTGAAAATATGACCAAGAAAAAAAAAGTACAAGGAGCATGTCTGCTTTTTTAAAACTATTAACTGACTGGATCTGGGGAAGAAAAAAAGCTATACAGTATTATTGCACTCCACGAATGTGCAGAATTCCAAAATGTGCCAGCACTGAAAAACTGCCTTGCATTGAGGTTTTCCAAGAGGTACAACGAGCCTGCCAAGAAAGCATCTGGCCTGCACTAACAGCTTGCTGTCTTCAGTACAGGCCTTCATAATGCCAGTCACGCTGCTCTTGCAAAATCCCTTAATGTCTGAAAGAGACAAAGGAAAAAAAAAGCATTTTATTTTAAAAATTCACTCTTATAAAATTAACTTGCTGATCTGCAAATAACTGAGAACACCTCTGCTAAACAAAATTAACTTTCACCCCTCCATGTTTACGCACATTTGCTTATAAATTTTCTATCATGAGCATGTGAAAAGAAATTGCATAGTTTTAAGAACTAGTTATTTGAAGGTAAAGAGAGGGTTTATATGTACAATACAGGTATAGCACATGAATTCTAGTCATTAGGAGTTGGTAGTCAAAAAAATGCTACTACAGGCCCAATTATTAAGCCTTAAACATAAAACTAACAGCACAACCTTACTTTACGGTCCAAACTCTTATAAATTGGACACTTATAAATTTTAATGAAAAAGACATTCATTTGTTAAATCTTAAGTTGGAAGCGCAACTGACAATAAATGCAACACCTGTTATTATATATGTATATCTAGTATACTAATATATATGTAATATCTTATGATTCATGAGAATTAACTGATATCTATAGTTACTACATTTTTAAACTACTTACAAAAGAGTTTTCAGTGCCGATAGTTGGGGCTATGATCGATGGTGTGGGATTGAATCCATATGCACATTGAGCTTCATTTCATTGTCAAGAATTTGAACAAGCTGTTGCATGGATGGAAGGTGACCAGATTCCAACTTAGACCACACAGGTACATCTACAAAAATAAATGGTACCGCCCTCTCCAAATTAAAGATGATTCTATAACAGACATTCATTCTACAAATATGTACTGTACTGTATGCACACAGCTGGACACAGAATTAAGCTTTCTGCTTTTATGGAGTTTACATTCTAGTAGAGGAAGCAGAAAAAGAACTATACAACAGCTACAAAATCACCCTTGTACACTAAAAATTAAAACGAGAAGATGCTGCGAGAGGGACATATGAGGCTGGGGAGGAGCCTCTGTACTTACTATTATTAAAACAGATTTTATTAAAATTGAGAGATATTATTATTAAACATAAAAGCTAAATTACAGAAGAATGGTACAAAGGAGGCTGAAGAGGTAAGCAGGGATTAGATCAGGGATCAAAAAACTATAAAGGGTCAGAGAACAAGCATGTTTAGTTCAAGAAGATATACAGTCTGTCGCAGCTACTTAAGATCCATTATAGTCCAACAGCAGTAACAGGCAACAGATAAAGGAATGGGCATGGCTGTGTTTAACAAAACTTTCATTCACAAGGCAGGAAGCAGAAGATATGGTACACAGGGCCACGGTTTGTCCACGCCTACACTACATCATGCAGGGCCTTCTGTCCAGGTTAAATGTTCTGGTCTTTATCTTGAGAACAAAATAAAGCCATTTAATAAATTTGAGGCAGTGAAGCAACAAGATGAAAGGTGCATTTAAAAAAATCTTTTAAGTAACTGTTTGGAGCAGGTGTCAGCAAATTTTTTCTGTATAAAGTCAGACAGTAAATATTTTAGACTTTACAAACCAAGAGGCAAAATCGAGGATATTATATAGGTACTTACACAAATTTTTCATTGATGAAACACAAAACTCTAGGTATGAGCACTAAAATTTGAATTTCATATCATGTCCACGTCACAAAATATTCTTTTGATTGTTTATCCATTAAAAAAATGTAAAAAGGAATTCTCTAGGGGTACAGTGGTTAGGACTTAGCATTTTCAGTGCAAGGGCCTGGGTTCAATCCTGGGTCGGGGAAGTAAGACCCTGCAAATCACACTGCGCGGCCAAAAAAAACACCCAACAAAACCTAAGTGCCACCTCGCAACAGCGGATGGGCCCAGAGATTATCACACTCAGCGAAGCAGGCCAGACAGAGAAAGACAAGTACCACATGGCATCACTGATACGCGCGATCTTAAAGAAGAAGACACAAGGGCGCTTATTCACAAAACAGAGAGACTCACAGAGACGGAAAGCAGACTTAGGGTCGCCGACGAGGAAAGGGTTAGGCAGAAGGATAACCTAGGGGGCTGGATTAACATACATGTATTGCTTCCCATAAAATAAAACAACAAGGACCTACTGTATAGCACGGGAAAATAATCCAAAAAAGGGAAGATAATCCAAAAAAGTATATATATAGGAATCACTGTGCTGTATATTTGAAAACTACGTGACACTGTAAATCAATGTCAATTAAAAAAATTTTTAATAAAAATAAATAAGTAAATAAATTTTAAAACTGTCAAAGCCATTGTTAGCTCATAGGCCATACGATCCTTGTCAACCTCTGGTTCAGACAATATGTTAAAGGGCAACAAGATAACTGTGGCTTGGATTAGCGTGGTTAGCAATGAAGATAAACAGAAACTGATCTTTGAAAACTGTAAAAAGTAGAATCGAGAAAAATTGGTAATCCATTAGATATGAAGAGTAAGTGATGTTATCCTAGGTTTCTGATGTGAGCACCTGGGTAGAATGATAATGGTGCCATTAAATAAGTGAGAAATGCCAAGAAAGAAGCAGGGGGAGTGTAACAGAACTGCAGGAAGCAGACGTAACCAACCGTTTGGGAGCAGGCAATGTTTAGGGTTCCAGGCTACACATAGAACACAGAAGAGAGGTCTAGAACTCTCCGGACTATACATTCAAGGGTCATCACACAGACGCTATTCTAAAGCAATGGGAGTAGCTGAGGACCATACAAGGATATAATTTAGCATATTATGAAAAACAGAAAAGCCTGATGGTCAGCATAAATCATTTAAAATTTACTACAAAATGCAAACTATTCAGAACCTACCGTTCAAAGTTATCTCAAATGCACCTGTTGACATACACTGGTTCTCAATCATGTTGCTCAAGAAGAATACCATCATACATGCATAGACCTAAAAGAAAATACAATGAAATACAACAGGTTAAGTCAGTCTCAAATCAAAACAACATGACAAGTAATCTTTTAAATACAGTCTCATTTTTACTTGGTAACTGTTCTTTTTAAGTATACCTGAAGATTATATACAATTACTCCCTTTCCATATATTCAGATAATGTACACAGAAAACTGCAACACTAATTTGCAGCTCTATACGTGATGAAGAATTTATATATGTTATTCCTAATGCAAAGATAAAATTTCTAGGGACTTCCTTGGTGGTCCAGTGGTTAAGACTCCACACTCCCACTTCAGGGGGCATGGGTGTGATCCCTGGTTGGGGAACTAAGATTCCACATGTGGCCAAAAAATTGAAAAAAAAAAAAAAAAGATAAAATTTCTAAAAATCTCATAAAGGCTTAGTAAGTAAAACAAAAGATAGTACAGCCACTATGGAGAACAGTGTGGAAATTCCTTAAAAAAACTGGAAATAGAACTGCCATATGACCCAGCAAGCCCACTGCTGGGCATACACACCGAGGAAACCAGATCTGAAAGAGACACGTGCACCCCAATGTTCATCACAGCACTGTTTATAATAGCCAGGACATGGAAGCAACCTAGATGCCCATCAGCAGACAAATGGATAAGGAAGCTGTGGTACATATACACAATGGAATGTTACTCAGCCATTAAAAAGAATTCATTTGAATCAGTTCTAATGAGATGGATGAAACTGGAGCCCATTATACAGAGTGAAGTAAGCCAGAAAGATAAAGACCAATACAGTATACTAACGTATATATATGGAATTTTAAAAGATGGTAACAATAACCCTATATGCAGGACAGAAAAAGAGACACAGATGTACAGAACAGACTTTTGAACTCTGTGGGAGAAGGCGAGGGTGGGATGATCTGAGAAAATAGCATTGAAACATGTATACTATCAAGGGTGAAACAGATTGCCACCCCAGGTTGGATGCATGAGACAAGTGCTCGGGCCTGGTGGGCTGGGAAGACCCAGAGGATGGGATGGGGAGGGAGGTGGGAGGGGGGATCGGGATGGGGAACACATGTAAATCCATGGCTGATTCATGTCAATGTATGGCAAAAACCACTACAATACTGTAAAGTAATTAGCCTCCAACTAATAAAAAACAAAAGAATACCAGCTTAAGATGGATTCATGTTAGCATTTTTATGATCTAATGTATGAATTCCCAGGGGACTAGTGATGCAATCATCAGCAATCCCATGTATTCAATACAACCTGTCCATGTTCCAAACAAGTCAGGTGAAGTCAAACTGGAAAAAAGTAGGTTAGAAAGCACTGGCATATTAAGTTACGTTCATGCACTTTCTGAAGGCAAATCCTTACCCTCCCAAGAAATTAAAAGCTCCTGCTGGACAGAGAGGTTTTAATTTTAACAAAAATCACTCAATCGAAAGCAGGATGTAGGAAGGATGTCAATTCACAGCCAGCTGCTTCAGAAAAATAAATTAAAATGCCTACAGCAGATGAGAAGACGCTGTCCCCTAGTCCCACTTGAGCTAGGTGGGCTCTGATTTCATAGAAGTTATCCCAGCATTTAGGGACAAAGTCTGCTTTCAGGAGAACAATATACCCAAGGAAGGGTCATGAAAGCTAGAGCTAGAGGAAGGTATCCTCTTCCACAGTAAATCAACGATGTTTTAAGTCTATATAAGTAAACTGCACTAAAGATAATGTGGAATCAACAGAATTAACAAATATAGCACAAAACATTGTCATAAGTACTCTTAATCCTATGTGAATCAACATTTTGTTAATAAGAGTAGATACACATCTCAATTAGAAGTAGCACCTGAGGATGTTTATGTTAAGAAGTCTTGCCTGCTACTGGAAATTAACTGATCCGTAAGAAAAAGAACAGCTTTGTTATGGGCTGGCTAAAGGCTGTCTCAGCAAAGAACTAATGGATAAGACAGAGGACTCCAAAAGACAGTAAGGCTTAGAAGGAAATCTAAGCAATATCATTCAAGAGAGAAAGAAAAAATGGTCTTATTTCTCACAGAAGAAAGGTAGACCCTGCAGAAAAAATGATTTTAAATAAAATAGATGAGAGCTCCAGAAAACAGTATGCTCTACCAAGACCCTACAAAGAAAAAATTAGCACAAGATCCTTACGTATATTTACACTGATATTTTCCAGTTAATTTGCTTTAGATACCTCATGGACAGAAATGTCAAAGAACAAATAATAAAAACAGAGAGTTGGATAAGAGTAAATTGGTGGAAATCTCATTTTTAATGTGAATAAACCTATTCATACTCAATACTTCGTATAAAAGGCTTACATTATGTATCCATTGTTCTGCTGTCTGACTTGGCCCAAGTTACACAATCAAAATCAGGTACGAAATTATTCTGTGCCCAGGTTCTACTAAAGTAACACCTCTCTATCTTTCAAACAATAAAACACAAGACCTAATCATTCTTAATATATAAATATGGAGACTAAGGCCAAAGGAAGTTAAGTGCTTTGCCAAGAGGGAAAAAAAGAAAAAAAAAGAAACCTGCTTTAAGTTCAAACAGCACATGGTAATGGCAAAAAGTACTTAAAAAGAGAAAAACCCACTAGACTATTTCACTGGCAACCTAAAAACCTACAGGTATCAAACCCATTACATCACATACCTTATTTTCTTGGCCCCACTGCCAGATGCTAGGAGCTTGCATGCCAAAGAAAGCAAAAGGATCCTTGCCAACAATTATTAAGCCTATTAATACGAGCTTGAAGACTGACAGGAAAGATGCTATGTGTCTATCAAAAGAAAAGAAATAAATTAATCAGAAGCTGCAATTTCTCATCTATTTCAAAATTTTATAACAAGTCCAAGTGTATAGACATTTTTTAAACACTAAATCTAAAAATTGCTAAATATACCAGGAAAAAGCTAGTAACTAATTTCTTCTCTTCAGTAAGTCCTTGTTGTTTATCCATTTTAAATATAGCAGTGTGTACCTGTCCATCTGAAACGCCCATAACTAAATTTTATTGTGCAGCATAAAACAAAAAAGTTTAAGATCTTTGAATCAATCAAAAATTAATTTCTAAAATTATATATAGCACTGGTCTCTAAAGATACTATTATTTTAACAGTACACAATTTTGTACCATTGACTTGATTTACTGCCACAATATAAATTAAGAAAACACATCTTTAGAAGGGTTGCCATCTCTGAAATGATTTTCCTCTTTTCTTTCTTACAGAAAAATTCTTTGGTATTTGGCTCAAATAAACTTGCTATTTACAAAACTGTTCTCTGTAAAGTATAACCAACTAAGAAATTATAATAACCAAGGAAAGTTAAAATTCAACCAATTCACAAAAGTTTATTGACAAATGAGAAAAAAATTCACTTAAAAACTCCTTAATAAGCCAACATTTACTTACCTATATATTGGTTGAGGGAGGTAATTCTCTCCTTCTATGCGGATGTCAGGGTACCGCTGGCTAATAACCCGCATGTACTCCTCAAACACCCGCCTGTAACCTCAGGAAACACTGCAGAAAAATAAAAGTGTTTTCGTTAAGTGGTTTAGAATATGGTTAGATTTATTTTGTAGTTATGGGACTTCCTTGGTGACTCAGTGGTTAAAAAAAAAAAAATCTGCCTGCCAATGCAGGAGAGACAGATTCGATCCCTGAGTCAGGAAGATCCCCCGGAGAAGGAAACGGCAACCCACTCCAGTAATTTTGCCTGGAAAATCCCATGGACAGAGGAGCCTGGCAGGCTATATAGTCCATGGGATCGCAAGAGAGTCAGATATGACTTACTGACTAAACAACATTTTATAGTTATACAAAACCTAAAAATTATTACCAAGATTGAAAATCTTTCTCAAAACAGTCATATATTAGTAATGACTGATGGTGTATAAATGGACTTTTCTCACAAATGAGTTATCTTACCTTCAAGTAAGTCCTCCTATTAGAACATTAAACTTTATAGATGTGGGTTATTACTGGAAGAAGCAAATGCCTATTTACAGAAGTCACCATATTCTCAACTTTCAAATACTGTTTTTTTTTTGTTTATCAACAACTGTATAAACAATGAAATGAAAACAACTCATTTATCTGAATTAGAGACATTCAAAATCTGGACACAGGGGACTTTCCTGGTGGTCCAGTGGTTAAGAATCCGCCTGCCAATGCAGGGGACGTGGGGCATCCTGAGTCCAGGAAGATTCCACGGACCACAGAGCAAATAAGTCCCTGCGCCACAACCATGGAAGCCTCGCTCTAGGGCCCACGCCCTGCAACAAGAGAAGCTACCACAACGAGAAGCCCATCAACAGCAATGAAAAGCGGTCCTCCCTTGCCGTAACTAGAGAAAGCATGTGCATAGAAATGAAGACCCAGTGAAGCCAATAATAAATAAATATAATTAAAAAAAAATCTGGGCACAGGAATCTTAAAAAAATACTAAGGCATTAGACACGACATATTGTTTCTTATTCCCACTCCCCTTAACTGGACAAACATGCCTGCTCAATCACAATGAAGAAACTTTAAAATTTCTTAGATCCTGACTCTCTACTTTACAAATAAAAACAGACTGAGAAGATTCTTTTTAGCAAAGACAGTAATCCATGTCATTACTCCAGAAATTAACTCAACAGCATCCCATCATCTCCATTAAAATCTCTGAATAACTAAACTGTGGATCTATATGTTGCTCCAGGAAGAAAAGGAAGATATGCCACCAGAATGTATATACAGGGGGGAAGAAGTACATTGAAAACTTACTAGTAAGACACTGATTAAAGAAACTGAAGACACGAATAAATGAAAACATTTCATGTCCATGGATCAGAAAAATTTATATTGTTAAAATGTCCATACTTTCTCCAAAGCAGTTTATAGATTTAATGCAATGCTTAACAAAACTGCAATGACATTTTTCACAGAAATAGAACAAACAATTCTAGTATTTGTATAAAACCAGAAAAGACCCCAAGTAGCCAAAGAAATCTTTAGAAAGAATAAGCTGGAGGCACCATGCTTCCTTACTTCAAACTATGTTACAAAGCTACCGTATGTATGGCAGGTGTATCAAGGCATAGATCAATGAGACAGAATCCAGAAATAAACCCACACATATATGCTCAAGTAATTTATAACAGAGGAGCCAAGAATATACAATGGGAAAAGGATAGTCTCTTTAATAAATGGTGTTGGGAAAAGTGGACATGCAAAGAATGAAATGAGACCACTGTCTTACATCATACACAGAAATCAACTCAAAACGGGAGTTGAACAGAAGATGTGAAACCATTAAAACTCCTAGAAGAAAACACAGGCTCCTTGACATTGTTCCTCACAAATGAATTTTTTGAACTTGACATCAAAAGCAAAAATCAGTAAGTGGAGCTACAATAAACTAAAAAGCTTTTGCACCATCAACAAACCAACAACAAACAAAATGAAAGGGCAATATATAGAATGGGACAAAATACTTGCATATATAACTTCCAATAAGGGGTTAATATCCAAAATATATAAGAAATTCATACAATTCAATAGCCAAAAAAAAATCAATAATCTACTTCAAAATGGGCAACAGGGGAATTCTCTAGTAGTCCAGTGGTTAGAACTCAGTGCTTTCACTGTGGGAGACTGGGTTCAATCCCTGGTCCAGGAACTAAGATCCTGCGAGCTGCAGTGTGGCCAAAAAAAGAAGAAAACATGGGCAAAGGAACCTGAATATGGCCCACAAACACTTGAAAAAATGCATAACATCATTAATCAACAGGGAAATGCAAATCAAAACCACAATGAGTTATCACCTCATACCTGTTAGGATGTCTATCACCAAAAACACAACATAAAGCAATGAAGGTACCACGTGGTGGGAGGAAACAGGATCAGTAATTGATAGCAGGACGAAACCTGAAGTGCCAGCTTTGTCAATCAAACAGTCATCCAGGAAAAAAAATATCAAGCACCACCACCACCAGCGCAAACTAACAGCATCAAATTTACATCTGACAGGGAGAATACGTCCAAATATTAGTAGATCACAATGTAAGAAAACTCATTTAAAAAAAAGAAATTCACCATTCTTTCTTTACAAGTAATACTTCTACACTGAGAATGAAAGTCTCACAAAAGATAAGTATGAAATTTTTGCAAAAGGAGACAAGTCTCTATTAACTAAAGAACTGAAGAATCTCCAGGCACTTTATCTTCACTAATAAACATTTACTTTATCCAACATTTTATTATTACTATGGTTAGATTCATCAAGTATTGGTCTTTTTGCCACAACTGCTTTCTATATAAGAGAATTTTAATGCTATGTTTGTTTTCAAGATATTAAAAAAATAATGTAAAGCACTTATGTACCTTTTTATACTGTGCATGTAGTTCAAACCAGTCAATGGGTGAATCAAACCAGACCATCCTAAAGGAAATCAACCCTGAGTATTCATCGGAAGGACTGATGCTGAAGCTGAAACTCCAATACTTTGGCCTCCTGATGCGAACAGCCAACTCATTGGAAAAGACCCTGATGCTGGGAAAGACTGAAGGCAAAAGGCGAAGAGGGCAGCAGATGATGAGATGGTTAGATAGCATCACCAACTCAATGGACATGAATTCGAGCAAACTCCAG
The DNA here is from genome assembly GCF_963930625.1 of Muntiacus reevesi. Lineage (NCBI taxonomy): Eukaryota > Metazoa > Chordata > Mammalia > Artiodactyla > Cervidae > Muntiacus > Muntiacus reevesi. Next base: position 92,472,216 of record NC_089256.1, read on the forward strand.
GAAATAGTGAAGGACAGAGAAGCCTGACCACAAAGAATCAGACAGGACTGAGCGACTGAATAGCAACAACTTACACACCTAACTGCCTTGAAACCAAGAAATGCCACGTGATTTCAATGCCTAAGTCTGCATCAGTATTTACAATGGAGTTGATTATCTAAAATGATAACATCTAACTTTTAATGCAGTATTTGAGAGCTGGAGACTTATTTGAGTTGAAATTTCCTTTTTTATAGATTAAGAGGAAAAAACTGAATCCCAGAGAGATCAAGTGACTTCAGGTATAGTACCCCTTAGTCAGGGCTGAGACTGGAACACAGACTTTGTGACTTCAGATCCTAGGCCCTTTCCATTAAACCTCAACAAAACAGTTAGATGGTGTAAGAGCTAACTTTCCCTGTGTCCACGAATCTCTGCTCCTTCAAGCCTACAATCAAGTACCATAAAGTAGCAGAGGTCTCTTGAGGCTCTTCTGATGAAAACACAGATTCTTCCTCTGGGAGAACTAAGCCTGTGCGCCGCAACAATCCTCATGCTCGCTCGAGGAGCCCAACCCTTCTTCAAGGGAAGCCCCAAGAGCCCAGCCAGAGAGGAAGGTCTAAGTACAGGCGACACACAGGTCAGACTCCTCCCAGTCGCCCAGTTTTCTGGCGACTGTTAGTTTTCTGTACTAACCTAAGTCTATCCTTGGTTCTCCTGGTCCCAACTCCTCAGTTACGTCTCAGATCTTTGTATCGAACTCCACACCATAGTCTTGAATCAACCCATAGTCTTGACATCTAAAAAGGACTTTAAATCTGTAACTTTCTTCAAATTTCCAGTTATAAAATGGATACGTCATGGGGATGTATAATGTACAACATGGTGACTATAAACTAATAATACTGCATTTCATATATGAATGTAGCTGGGAGAGCAGCTCTTGAAATCAAGTTTTCAACACGAAAAAAAAAAACCAACAATGTAACTATGTCTATAATAACAGATGTTGACTGGACTTATTGTGTGATTATTTTGCAATATATGCAAATATCAAGTCAATACGCTGTACACCTAAAACTGTTATATCTCAAAACAAAACACTGTACATTTATTTCTGAAAAACGAAGCAATTTACAAGACTGACAACATCTTCTTAGACAAGTTTACTCATACATAAATACACATTCCTCCCTATATTTGCCTTCAGATCTGTGAAGAAAACACAAGTAACTTTTTTCCTATATAATGACTTCCCCCAAATGTTCAAATTGTTTTGAAATAGTAATCATTATTGCTGACAGATGTTTTCCAAAATAAAACATATCTAGTGTTTATCGAGGTACGAGAGATGTTAAATTAAAGGTACACGTGGTAAGGAGTCAGTAATTACTTCACATCTACCACCACGCCCAGCTCTTTCAACTTTTCCACTTTCTGGGTCAGTGAGTAAAACTATGTAACTCATAGAATACCTTCAACAAAATAAGTATGTGAACATATTAAAAACATGTTGTAGCTGCTGCCTCTTCCTTCCGCCCCTGAACCAAAGTCTTTAAGAAGTAAGGTAAACCATGGGACTATTAGTCCACCTGCAGTGCAGGAAGCACAGGAGACCTGGGTTCAATCCCTGGGTCGGGAAGATCCCCTGGAGAAGGAAGTGACAACCCACTCCAGTATTCTTGCCTGGGAAATCCCATGGAGAGGAGCCTGGCAGGCTACAATCCATAGGGTCGCAAAAGAGTCGGACACAACTTAGCAACTAAACATATAATCACTTTGCAAATCTCTTCCTTGTAATACAAAAATACCTTACAATAAGAAGCAACTTTTGCAGTGGCTAAATTTAAAATATTTCACATAGTACTTCTCAAAGATCAATATTCTAAAAGACAGAGCCTGCATACAAACTACATGATCCTTCTGTGATGAATAGAAAGGAAATTTAGGAATGGCCGTGCTGTTTCAAATACATTCTGTGCTTGTTTCAGTCCATCATGTTTCAGTCTAACTCATGGTACCAACCATCCCATTTTTCCAACATCTGCCCATAACTGTAGTCAAATGCCTGCTTACATCAAACTCCACCCCTCCTATTTCCTTACTAAAGGAAAACAGGGCAAAATCTCAGCTACTTATTGTTATGAAATAAAACCTTGTGAGTTCTATTTCTTGCATCTCTTGAACTTACCACCCCACCCCCTTTTATTTAGAATAATCTCCCCTCCAATCATCCAACACACAGGATTGGCTCCTGTTTATACAATAAAACTCAACTTCCTGCCAGTACCTGATGTTCTAGAAATGCAAACCTGTCACAGGAAGACCTGAGTGCCTTGTCTAAAAAGGAAGCACCAGGATTTTAAAAAGTAACTATCACGATTTCCCTAGTGGTTCAGTGGCTGAGAATCTGTGCTCCCAATGCAGGGGGCCCAGGTTTGACCCCTGCTCAGGGAACTAAAGGCCAATAACTAGGAGCGAACATGCAGCGATCAAGACTGAAGACCCGGCACGGGCAAATAAATAAATAAGTATTTGCTTAAAAGGTAACTCTCTCCAGACAGGTGAACATTTAATCAGAGCTACTGTGGGTAGCGGAGAAGGCAATGGCACCCCACTCCAGTACTCGTGTCTGGGAAATCCCATGGACGGAGGAGCCTGGAGGGCTGCAGTCCACGGGGTCGCTAAGAGTCGGACACGACTGAGCGACTTCACTTTCACTTTCACTTTCCTGCATTGGAGAAGGAAATGGCAGCCCACTCCAGGGTTCTTGCCCGGAGAATCGCAGGGACGGGGGAGCCCGGTGGGCTGCCGTCTACGGGGTCGCACAGAGTCGGACACGACTGACATGACTTAGCAGCAGCAGCAGCATTGTGGGTAGAGAGGGGTAATCTTTTAAAAGGACTAGGGAGAGGAGATAAGTCAATCTTCAAAGAGAAAACAAATTTTTTGCTGAGGAAAGTACGCGTGTGGGCCAGGGGAAGAGCGAACGAAGGCCTCTCAGACGGCTCGGTCTTACGCGCCAGCCCATCCTCGGGCAGAGGTGCGCTCCTGCCTTTGGATTCTGCACTACTCTTTTAGCAATTTTAAACGGATTTCCAAATATGTTGTTTAAACCGGTTTAAATTGGGTTTCTCTACTTGCATTCTAAGAATTCCAACTAATGTTTACCCTGTGCTGAACCCAGAAAATCAGGAAGGTATTTGGTAAATAGCATGTCTTCTAACTATCAACAGCACTGACCAATCCAATAGTTCACTGATCATTGAAAACTGCATTTTTAGACGTAATCTTTACTTCTCCTTCTTCTGTTCAGTAGACAAACTAGTAATAGGTATTTGTCTAGTGCATGGAGCTCTTGCTACGCTAAGTGCTTTAAGCAATGAAATCTGAACAAGGGCGTCTATAAACCATATAAGAAACAAGATATTTGGGGTGAACACCTGATAAATGCTTTTTAAGAAAAACTACAAACAAGAATGCTTACACAGTGTTCATAGCGGCACTGTAATAGCAAAGACATGAAAGCAACCTAAATGTCCACTGACAGTTGAGTGGATAAAGAAAATTTAGTGCCTATATACAACAGAATATTACTCAACCAGGAAAAAGAATAAAACACTGCCATTTGCAGCAATATGAATGGACCCGGTAATTATCATACTAAGTGAAGTTAAGTCAGACAAAGACAAATATATGATATCACTTATAGGTGGAATCTCAAAAAAGATGCAAATGAATTTATGCAAAAAACAAAAATAAGACTCACAGACATAGAAAACAAACCTATGATTACCAAAGGCAAAACGTAGGGGAGAGATAAATTAGCAACTTGCAATTAACAGATAAACACTACTATATATAAAACAGATAAACAACAAGGACTTACTGTTTAGTACAGGGAACTATATTCATTATGTTGTAATACCTCTAATGGAAAAAAATCTAAAAAAATAATTGAACCACTATGCTGTACACCCAAAATACTGTAAATCAACTGCACTATACTTCAATTAAAAAAAAAAAAGAGTGCATACACACTCTGACTGAAGATCAAAATGGAGACCAGAATTTGCTCAGGATTTTTAAAAGCTGCAAAACTTTTAAACAGGTATGAGCTTACCGGGTTTAAGAACAGTATTAAATATGAAATCAAATTATGTCTCTTCCACTTGCCTAAGTCTCGGGACACTGCGTGGCCACCATGGTAAAAACACCTGGGATTACAAAATACAACAGCTAACAGAAGCTTCTAAGATTCCAGGTTTCTTGAGTTTATTCCAAAGATTTCACAAACCTAAAATTCAGTAAATGATCTGTTTTTATTCTCTTTATTTTTTGTCTTTTTCTTGAGGTCACTAGTTTCTAGTTTCCCTATATCTTTGGCATAACATTTCAGGAAATCTTTTGCTGCAGACTAGTCCATAAAGACGGAGAAGGCAATGGCACCCCACTCCAGTACTCTTGCCTGGAAAATCCCATGGATGGAGAAGCCTGGTAGGCTGCAGTCCATGGGGTCGCTAAGAGTCGGACTGAGCGACTTCACTTTCATTTTTCACTTTCATGCATTGGAGAAGGAAATGGCAATCCACTCCAGTGTTCTTGCCTGGAGAATCCCAGGGACGGGGGAGCCTGGTGGGCCGCCGTCTATGGGGTCGCACAGAGTCGGACACGACTGAAGCGGCTTAGCAGCAGCAGTCCATAAAGAACTAATAAACTGTATAAGTTCCTCAGCTCTTTGTGGGGAAGGGATTTTCTCTCTTTAATCTGGAAAGCATTTCTCATCAACAGATTTATAAGGTATGAAGCCACTCAGTAAAAGTGATTTGATGAAAGCATTCAATAAATGGCAACTCACCTGCATTATGCAAGAATTTTTGTCTCAACTTAAAATATTTCACATAATTTCACGCTTTTATTCTTTTCAATACATTGTTTTAAATTGAGGTGTAATTCACATGCCATAAAGTTCATCCTCAGTGCATTTTTATAAGTTACCAGAATGATTAGGAAAACAACTCTGTGTTCTATGCTAATTCACTGGCCAGAGTAGAGATGTCTCCAAGCTGCTTTACTGCCTCTTACGCTTTTAGCAGCATGCTGTAGACTGATTTCAGGTAATTAGAATAAACTCAATAAGAAGGCCAGGAACCTTAGAAAGAAAATCACACAGAGGAACCCTAGAAAGAAAACCACCAGCGGCAGAAGTAGTAGGGGTATCTCCGAAACGAGAGCAGCAGGAAGATGACGGACGATAACACGATGAATTCTGGAAGGTGAGCCCCGCCAGTAAAGATGGCAGCCAGGTAAAAAAGGTTACTGAGTATGGAGTACATTCAAAACTGACGTTTCACATGCATCACATTCTGCGCCTGAAAGCCACCAAACCAAAGTAGAGGTCGACCAGGGAAAAGCCCACCCGAAAGGAACAATATGAGAAAGCGCCGTTCAACACTCCACTTAGAAACTTTCAGGTGGGGGCGAGCGGGAGAAGACAGGTTATGTCATGGCCGAGTGGACCACTACGGACTGTATTCGCTGTTTCGATAAATACTGCTTGATGGCAGGTCACTGTTTCAGGTTCTGGATATTCAGCAACAAAGCAAAACAGACCAAGATCTATGCTGCTGCAATGCTGGCAACGTTCTAATGAAGAAAAGAGAGTAAGCTGGTAACAGTCTAATGGAGAGCATACAATTCATCCATTGATAATATCTGAAGCCGTTTTCCTTGTCTTGCTTGAGAAACAGGAATGAAAAAAATGAAACACCTGAGGGACTATGCAAAAACTGTCACAAATTCAAAGAGTAGAAACAGTAAAAAAAAAAAACAACAAAGATTCAAAATAAAAGCCTACATCCAAAAATATTCTGCAAGAAAAAAGAATGATAAAAGATATAAGGGAGGACTGTAAGAAACCAAAAAGCAGAATAAAAAAATATTTATATTTGAGGCCCTAAAAGAAGAAAATTGATGGGTGGAAAACTGAATCAGTAACAGGTGAATAATACATAAAAATTACAGATCTGAGTAGTATCATCAATAGAGGGAGTTTGTTGATAAACCAGGTTTTTTTCCTATAGAAAACACCCTGAGAGACCACAGAATATTTACAATAATTGATCACAATTGGTCACAAAGAAAGCCCAATAAGTATGTGGATGAAGAATGTCATCAGCTATCTCAGTAAGCAAAGGATGCTGCAACCATTAAGCCATCAGCCACTGCAGACACCCCCAGCTGAAGACGCCGGCACAGCCAAAAATAAACACATTCTAAAAAAAGGACAACCAGGTCAAACATGAACCTTAAACAAAAGATTGAGTAGCCACTTCCCTATAGCTCAGATGGTAAATAATCTGCCTGCGATGCAGGAGATCCAGGTTTCATCCCTGGGTCAGGAAGATCCCCTGGAGAAGGAAATGGCAATCCACTCCAGTACTCCTGCCTGGAGAACCCCATGGACGGAGGGGCCCGGCGGGGGACAGTCCAGTGGGTCACAAAGAGTCAGACATGACTGAGTGACTAACACAAAAAGGATACCTATCTTATGGAATACTATGCCTGTTGATACAGAACAGTATTTACTGATATAAATGGGTAAGTGATGGAGGGGAAGGAAAATTTCATAAAACCATACAACTATGAACTCATTAATATAAAATATAGCATGTGTCTGTGTGAAGAATCAGCTTGAAGGAAGGTTCTTCAAAATGTTATCAAAGAGCTACAAGGGTTTTTCATTTTCTTCTATATACTTCCTCTTTTTATTATTTTTACAACAAACAAGTTATTTTCAGAGTGAAACCGAGAAGGAACTTGTGGGGTCCTGGGCACAGAAGCCTCCTTGTCCTCTGTTTCTCGTGGCCAAGACTCAAACCTGCAGGACACTCCCCGAGTTCCAAAGGGCAGATGGAAGAGTTGCTTATAAGGAAAGGAGCAGCCAAGAAACCAGCTGAGGTGAGATTTAAGAGACCAGAGAGGCTCCACAAGACCACCTCGGGCCCTGCGCCCACCCTAATCCTGTCAGCAGCCCCATCCTGAACTACTGTATGAAACTCAGCGAATCCCCCGGGGCTGGGACGCAAAGCAGGAGTCTGCTCCGTCTTCCTTTGCCCGGCAAGCTGAGAAGACTATTCCTTTCTGCTGCTGGTGTGTTCAGTTGCCAAGCTGTGTCTGACTCCTTTTCGACCCCATGGACTCTAGCCCATCAGGCTCCTCTTCCATGGGATTTCCCAGGCAAGAATACTGGAGAGGGTTGCCACTTCCTTCTCCGGGGGTCTTCCTGACCCAGGGAAGGCAGATCCTTTTCTACTTCACCCAAAACTCTGTCTTTGAGATTCAGTTCACCACCAGTGCACAAAGAAGCTAAGCTTTCAGCCTCTACTGCTGCTGCTGCTGCTGTCACTTCAGTCGTGTTCGACTCTGTGCGACCCATAGACGGCAGCCCACCAGGCTCCCCTGTCCTTGGGATTCTCCAGGCAAGAGGACTGGAGTGGGGTGCCGTTTCCTTCTCCAATGCATGAAAGTGAGAAGTGAAAGTGAAGCCGCTCAGTTGTGTCCGACTCTTCTCGACCCCATGGTCTGCAGCCCACCAGGCTCCTCCATACACGGGATTTTCCAGGCAAGCGGACTGGAGTGGGGTGCCATTGCCTTCTCCACCCTTTCAGCATCAAGTCAATAATCTATCTTAATTTTTTAAAGCTGAAAGCCAGTAAGTAAAGCTTTTAAAGGTTTATTTACTGAAGTTACCATTGTAACATTAAAGACAATACAAACAATAAATTACTAAATAGCAGTAGCAGATACACTGCAACGGGCGTTTGCAACAGATTATCTGACTCCAGCTCTCCCTACTTCCTGTCTGCTCTGCCTCTCTGCTGAGTCAGGCTTCATTTGCATGCGTCCTTCCTTTAGCTAGGAAAGCTCATCCTCTGTATCTCCTGAAGGAGCTCCCCATACCCTTCAAGATTTCATTTCCTTCTCTGCAAAGCCTTCCAGTCTCCTGACAGGTAATCTTTCCTCCCTCTGGGTTTTTAAGACTTATTTTAGAACACCCAGAACACAATGTTTTACTGTAACATTGTTTACATGTCTGTCTCTCCTACCAGACAACTGGTTTTTAAACGTTACAGTTAAAAAAAAAAAAAAAAAAAAGTCTTCCTAAAAATTGAACAGAAAGGGAAAAAAGTGGTATGAAAAAGGGGGCATTAAAAACCAAGGGCTTTGTTGAGGTTTGACAGAAAACAAAATTCGGTAAAGCAATTGTCCTTCAATCAAAATACAAAGGAAAAAAAAAACTAAGGGCTTGATGATCAGTTCTTGCTAAAATCTATGTGGCCACGATTTCTGATTTCAGGCTGCATCTCAATCAAGATAAAGTATTTGAAAACATGATTTTTCTTTTTGGAAATGAGAGTCATTTCCTAGGCAGGTTGATAAGAAGTCTAGGGGTCCCCAAGGAGAGAGGGGTCTGGAATTCTCAAGGAGGAAGAAAGGTCATTTTTTTTTTTCTTTCTACATTCCTTAGGATTATATAAAAATAATGAATCCTGCCTGAGGACAGTCTCTGGATTAAACCTTCTGGCTAATCCTGTTATCTTAAAAGGTAAATTATGGTAGTAGACTTAGGTGAGGTCTTTACAACCTCCAGACATTCTCTGGATTCGATGCAGAGTATATAACTCCACTGCCAACACGAGCCAGTGGGTACTGGGCACTCTTTCTGCCCCTTCTGATGCCTATGTCAGAAGCTTTCTCTATCTCCTTTATACTTTAATAAAATTCTATTACACAAAAGCTCTCAGCCATCAAGCCTTGTCTCCGGCCCCAGACTGAATTCTTCTCCTCGGGGGGCAAAGAATCCCAGCATCTTTTCGTGGTTCAGCAACAAGCTTCCAGAAAACAGGAAATATCAATCAGATGAACTAGAGGACTCCAACTACACTCTTAAGTGACAAAGATGTAAATAACACATACATACATGCTTTCACCTTTTTCCTTTAAGTTTCTTAACAGTACTTAATATTAGAAGTAGCAATTGTAGAGATCCCTTAAAAAACTAGAAACAGAACTGCCACACAACCCAGCAATCCCACTGCTGGGCATACACACCAAGGAAACCAGAACTGAAACAGACACGTGCACTCCAAAGTTCATCGCAGCACTGTTTACAATAGCCAGGACATGGAAGCAGCCTAGATGCCCATCAGCAGATGATGGATAAAGAAGCTGTGGTACATATACACCATGGAGTATTACTCAGCTATTAAAAAGAATGCATTTGAGTCCATTCTAATGAGGTGGATGAAACTGTAGCCTGCTATACAGAGTGAAGTAAGGCAGAAAGAAAAACACCAATACAGTATATTAATGCATATATATGGAATTTAGAAAGATGGTAATGATGACCTTATATGCGAGACAGTAAAAGAGGCACAGATGTAAAGAACAGACTTTTGGACTCTGTGGGAGAAGGCGAGGGTGGGATGATTTGAGAGAATAGCATTGAAACCTGTATATTATCATATGTGAAACAGATCGCCAGTCCAGGTTGGATGCATGAGACGGATGCTCAGGGCCAGTGCACTGGATGACCCGGAGGGGTGGGATGGGGAGGGAGGTGGAAGAGGGGGTCAGGATGGGGGACGCATGTACACCCGTGGCTGATTCATGTCAATGTGTGGTGAAAACCACTACAATATTGTAAAGTAATTAGCCTTCAATTAAAATAAATTAATTTTTAAAAATAAAAATAAATAAAAAAGAAGTAACCAGAATACAACCAACATCCTTATTGTGCAGAAGAACAAGTTGAGAGCTAAAGAGATATATAATTTCACCTAAGTCATTCAGAGGATAAAAAGGCAGACCTTTTTAGACCTCCAAACTGCTGGTCCAGTAAATGCTCAGCTTCCCAGTAACTACACCATTCAAAATTTATGAGGTTTCTAAATGATATATTAAATGTGATTTCGGCTACCACTTACCTTAATGCAAACTGTAAGGAAACAATGTCCCAATTTTCTGTAAGAGGAGATAAAACCTCAAAACCATTCATATTTTACTTACAGCTAAACGCTCTGAACTGAAGTACTTCATTCATTATTAAGAAGAAACAACTATTATATGCCCGGCACTCAGTTAGCTCCTGCTATTTATTTTCAAAATGGTCAAAACAAAATGATGACTAAATTCTATGTAACTTTAAACATACACCCCAGTGCCAGGTGCGACAGCTCCCATTTTATTTCTCTCTATAGCGCTCTCCCACTACCCTGCTATCTGGATCAACTTCCTATGGCTCCGTTATTTCACTGTTCCCAAGCAGTACATTCTTCCCTTTGAGCATCTTTCTAAAAACCAAGATTTATCTCATCATCATTCATGTGTCACAGTTTTCAATGGCCATATTTAATGGTCAACCAAGAGTTTGGGATTAACGCGTATGTGCTACTGAATATAAAGCAGGCCGACAGGGACCTTCCGCAGAGCACAGGAAACCACACTCGGCATCTTATGACAACCTACCGTGGGGAGGAGTCTGAAAAAGAAAATATATGTAATATATACATCACTTTATATTTTAAACACAACATCATAACCTACACTTTAGTAAAAAAGAAAAAAAAGAAAAAATTCAGGATTCCTCCCCTTTCATTCCCCCCACTACACACACACAAATCTGTAAAAAACTATTCTCTCCTTTAACCATTTATCATTAGACATGGCTCCAGAACCGAGAAGCCACCTCTGACACCTCTCATTCCAGGCCACCTCTCCGGGCCTCAAGCATGTCATCCCTGGGAACGAACTGAATCTCAGAAAGACCTCAGACCTGCGCCTGTACGTCTAGCAGCAGCTTCTGTTCCGAGCGCCACTGTCTCCTGCCTGGGCAACTTCAAGAGCCCCCTCCACGGTCTCCCCGTAGCCCTCTTCTGCCCCCTGTAGGGGCTTCCCTAGCGGCTCAGACGGTAAAGCGTCCGCCTGCAGTGCAGGAGACCCAGGTTCGATCCCCGTGTCAGGAAGATCCCCTGGAGGAGGACATGGAAACCCACTCCAGCATTCTTGCCGGGAGAACCCCTGGACAGAGCAGCCTGGTGGGCTACCGTCCATGGGGTCGCAGGGTCGGACACGACCGTGCGCCTCACACACACACCGTGTCTTTCCCACGCTGACACCTGCTGACTTCCCCTTAACGGGGCCCTCCAGACCTTCCAGGGTCTGGGCCACCTTCTGTCTGGTCTTTGAGGTCAGGAGCCTTGGCCTCAAGAAATTACGTTCTCTCCTACTATAAGGCCACTGAACGTGTTATTTCCATTGCTCAAAAGTGCTCCCTAAATATATTGTAACCTTGAAATCTCTGTTCAAAGTTCATTTTCTCACGGAAACCTTCCCTGATCCTGTGACTAGGTATCTCTCATACTATATTACTTTCCTATTGCAGTTAGCACAACGGTAATTTTATGTGTTGTCATGGATTAATGACTGCCTTCTAGTCTCGCCTTTAACATCTATGAGAGCACTGAACTGAACTTCCAGCACCAAACAAACCATAGACTTGGGGCTCAACTATTTGTTAAACATACAAATATTTGTCTAAAAACTATAACTCACGATTTCTCAGATTTCTTCCATTCACCATTTTACTAATCTTGATCGATATTAGCATCCAAATCAGTCTTTGGTCTTTATTTTCTTACCTCCATACTATGAAAGCAAAGGCTAAATTGGCATAAATTTAAATTAAAATGTCTTCTAATAATTGTTTCATTTACCTCTTAAAACTCCATTTAGAAATTGGTTGTCCTAAAATTATAGCAGCGGGTTTGTTAACAAAAATTGGAAAATTCTGATGCATTCTGCTTATGTTTTGAAATCCTAACTTTAATCTACTATTCTGAGTAAATCAATTGTCAAATGTTGAGTAAGTATTAACCATGAAGAGCTGCAGATAGTCATCTCTTTAAACTGCAAATACTGATACTATGTTGTATGATTACATGTTAATTCACATATATGGGAGGAAAAAAGCATGCATACAAACACTCCAAACAGTACCTGTCAGAATACATTTATACAAAAATCACAGGAAAAAAAAATGTGATAAAGGAATTTTAAATTCTGATCAGAAAACTTCCTTTTTTATGCTTAATGCCTAAACGTCCAGGTAAACAGTATAAATTTTCCTCCAAACATGCAACATCCTTAAAGGCATCTAATTCAACGCTTGATCAGCTGATGTAATAAACCAAACATTCAGCTGTATTGTGCTTCTCAGGAGGCTTTGAGAAGAGCCACCTCTGTCCTGTTCACCAAGCTGTGTTCAGCCTTTGGCACAAGCGGGTCTTGAATGAGGATTTACTGAAGAAGTACATGAAAACAGGACAGGAAGTCTGTTGAAGCTACTCTGCATGCTTGGTCTCTCTCCCTTCAATTCCATTCTGCATTATTTTGTTCTGTTAGCAATTACAAAAGTGCCACAATTAACAGATGATATATACTGAGTTAAAGAAAGAGTACTCATAATAAATATAAAATAACAAAAGGCAAAAGAAATGGAAAGGAAGGGGAAAACAGCTCATGTACACGCTGCTGTATTTAAAATGGATAACACAAGGACCTGCTGTATAGCCATGGAACTCTGCTCAATGCTGCGTGCCAGCCTGGGGGCTTGGGGGAGAATGGATACATGTGTACGAACGGCTGAGTCCCTCACTGCTCACCTGAAACCACCACGACATTGTTCATCGGCTACACGCCAACACAAAACAAAAGGGTTAAAGTTTGAAAAATCACAAGTTTAAAGTTTGGGAAAAAAGAGTTCCCTGTTAACACTGGTAATCAATGAAAAGTTACACTTTATAGTACTTTGATTTTAAATGGAATTAAAAGAATTTTCACAGATTTATCCTCGTCTTAGCTTCCTTCCTTTCCCAAACAAACCTGCAAATAAATGCCCAAGAGGTTCTACCAAAATCAGAAACCAAATACTAACTTTATACAGATGAGTCTCAGGGGGAAAAAGTAACAGGCTAAATTTACCTGTATTTGGTAGGGCATAGGGCATATTTTTTTAAATTCATTTATTTAATTGGCGGATAATCACTTTACAATATCGTGGTGGTTTTTGCCATACGTCGACATGAATCAGCCAGGAGTGCATGTGCCCCCATCCTGAACCGCCCCCTCCCCCGCCCCGTCCCTCCCCCTCCCTCCTCCCCCTCCCTCCCCATCCCGTCCCCCTGGGTTGTCCCAGGGCATGTGGTAACACACACATTTCAATGCTATTCTCTCAGGTCATCCCGCCGTCCCCTTCTCCCAGAGTCCAAAAGTCTGCTCTTTACATCTCTGTGTCTCCTGCTGTCCTGCACACAGGGTCGTCATCACCGTCTTTCTAAATTCCACATATATGCCTCAATGACTTCACTCTGTATAACAGGCTCCAGTTTCATCCACCTCGTGAGAACTGACTCAAACGCTTCTTCTCTTTCGTAGCTGGGCAATTCCATGGTGTGTATGCACCACAGCTTCCTTACCCATTCTCTGCCGACGGGCATCTAGCTTGCTTCCACGTCCTGGCTGCTGTAAACATGCTGTGATGAACACTGGGGTACGTGTGTCTCATTCAATTCTGGTTTCCCAGCAGCGAGATTGCTGGGTCACAAAAGGGCACAGGGCATATTAACAGGTTTTTTTTTGCCATATACAGATCTTTTTTTTTTAGAGCAAAGCATTTTTGTATGTAACATGCTTAGGAGGACTGCAAAAGAATTTATTAGGACAAGTCTGTACTTCTCTACTTAAAGAATAAAAGGAAACAAAAACTAAGTAACAGAAGTTTAACTGAGGGCGTTCCTGGAGGCCTAGTGGGAAAGAATCCGCTTCCCCAATCAGGAGACACTGGTTCCATCCCCGACCCAGGAAGATGCCACAGGCCAAAGAAAACTAAGCCCTCCACAACCACCCAGCCTGTGCTCCAGAGCCCGGGGGCTGCAACGACTGAAGCGCCGGGCCTTCTCGCGTGCTCTGCAGCAAGACAAGCCGCCGCAAGGAGACACCCGCAGGCGCAACCAGACGGCAGCCACTGCTCCTCACAACTAAGGGAAAGGCCGTGCAGCCGTTAAGACCCAGCACAGCCAAATATAACTAAATAATTCTTTAAAAAGAAGTCCAACTGAAGTACTGAAGACTTTTTTGAAGTTTAATTTTAAGAACTGAATGCCTTTCCCTACATTTATTTATACATTTTCAGAACTTTGCTGTGTACCTAAGAGGAAGGTACATTTGTTAAACTATTGTGACAAGTAAACCAATATAAGCAACTGTAAAAGAATATTTTTGAAAAGCACAAATGAAACCCAGAGATAAGAAATAGAAAAATTACTTAACTTGGAAAATGCAGTCTTTTTTTTAACTACTTAAATCCAAAAGTATCACACTTAATCCTTAATAATATTTATAAGTTAGTAAGAAGACTGCCACTTTCAAATGAAAAAAAAAAAAAAAAGAAGGACGGGGAGGGGGGAGTCAGAAAATTCCCATTTACAGTATCACACATGAAAGATGATATACAACGATATATGCCAGGCACACAGTAAACGCTACAGGAAGTTTTTTTCAATCAGAAAGCAGCAGCAAGGTTTTAGTTTTCACTTCAAAAATCTCATTTTCTGACTTTCTTTAAATGTCACTTAAACTGATTTAATTTTGAAGATTTGCTTAGTCTTTAAGACTGAGCAAAAAGCTAATTGCATAAGCAGGAAATCTAAATTTTAGTAGACTTATATTAGTACAGGAAGCTTGAAAAAACTGATCTTAAATGCATTAAGGCCAACACCAATATTCAAAAATAACAGGATTCTTCAGATTTACTAATCTGACTACCGTCTTCTGAGGGGGGGGACCTCTTTTGAGATACAGGATTCTAATTTCTACAATGTTACAATTTTGGTTTTTGTTTTTCATCGGAGCCTTTCAAACGTTCCCCAACACCACTTACCTTATCGCATGCATTGCTATTCTGCTTCTAATACTTAACTAGGTAACAAGAAACTTACAGAAAATTGTCAAAAACTGCCGGGTTTGGGCAAGAGCAATGAGGGATTGCTCTTGCTATTTCTCTTAAGGCCCAAGAGATCTGAAAGGTGGAGAGAGATGCCAGGGCGAGGAACTCCCGGGAGTAAGGGGACTGGAGCAGAAGGTGCAGTTGTCTGGGAGTGAACGTTTGTCAGAAGAGCAACGTGCTCCTTTTCAGAAACAGTCTGGAAACTGCAAACGGAGACTCCGCTTCCCCATCCAAGCCCACCAGCTTTCAGAATCCCTACTCCCTCATCCAACAGTCAGTTCGGCGGATCCTGAAGAAAACGACGGCTGTCCGTCGCGGGACCCCTCCGAGGACCCACGTTAACCTTCGTCTAGCCGGGCAGCGAGGCCGCCGGCGCACCCGCGGGGGCGAGAGGCAAGTGAACGCAGCGATCAACGCCGCAGCGCCCGCGGTCGCCGGCCCTGCGCGCCTCAGCCCTCACCCAGCTCCGCCAGGCCGCCGGGCCGCCGCCGCCGGCTCTCCCTGCGGACGGGGGTCCCCCCGCCCTCGCCTCTCAGGACTTACCACCCCCGGCCCCAGCCCCCATTCCGCTCATCCGGGAGCCAAAAACGCTCGAAAGCCACAGTGAGCGGCTGCGCCTGGAGGCAAGGAGGCGGCCAGGCCGTCCCCGGGAGAGGCCCGGAGGCGGCGGGCGGCGGGAGGTGCTGGCGCCGTCCTTCCGGGCCGGGGGCGGGCCAGCCCTCTAGGCCGCGGGTCCGCGGCCTCGCGTAGTCGGGGAGCCGGGCAGCGGCGCGCCCACTCACCAAATCTGGAACTTGAGCAGCGGCCCCGTGGCGTACTGCATCTTGAGCCTCTTGCCGGGCACGCCGCCCAAGTTGGCCGAGGCATCGCTGCGGCCCACCGCCGACGCCGCCACCAGCAGAAGCAGCAGCAGCCGCATCTTAGCCCGGCCAGCCAGCTCGGCCGCCCTCACGCTGAGACCTCGGCCAGCCCAGAGCCGAGCGCTGCCGGAGCTGATCGCCACCGCGCAGACGCGCCCCGCCAAGGTCGCGCGGGAGCCGCGGGGCGCATGCGCACCCCGCGCGGCGCAGGCCGAGCGAGCGAGCGCCGACCGTCCCGCCGTTCGGCCCCACCACGCTGGTGGGCCGGGCGGCTCCGGGCCGGGGAGGGACCTGCTGCGGGGCGACGCCAGAGGAGCCTGCTACCGAAAGCTCGCGACACAGCCGGAGCCTGCGTACAGTTTAATGCAGACACTGACCTCCCCGAGACGGTTCAGAACACGTGTTTAAGTCTCGATTCAGGTGTGGGCGCTCAAAGAGAAAGCCCCTGCCTTCCGAGCGGAGGGGGAAAGGGCAGCCCACTCCAGTACCCTTGCCTAGAATCCCGTGCACGTAGGAGCCTGGCGGGCTGCTGTCCGTGGGGTCGCACAGAGTCGGGCTCAACCGAAGCGACTTAGCATGCATGCATGCATTGGGGAAGGAAAGGGCAGCCCACTCCGGTGTTCTTGCCTAGAATCCCGTGCACGTAGGAGCCTGGCGGGCTGCTTTCCGTGGGGTCGCACAGAGTCGGGCTCCACTGAAGCGACTTACCATGCATGCATGCATTGGAGAAGGAAAGGGCAGCCCACTCCAGTGTTCTTGCCTGGAGAATCCCAAGAACGGGGAGCCTGGCGGGCTGCCGTCTATGGGGTCGCACAGAGTCGGGCTCGACTGAAGCGACTTAGCATGCATGCATGCATTGGAGAAGGAAAGGGCAGCCCACTCCAGTACTCTTGCCTGGAGAATCCTGTGCACGTAGGAGCCTGGTGGGCTGCCGTCTATGGGGTCGCACAGAGTCGGGCTCCACTGAAGCGACTTAGCATGCATGCATGCATTGGAGAAGGAAAGGGCAGCCCACTCCAGTACCCTTGCCTGGAAAATCCTGTGCACGTAGGAGCCTGGTGGGCTGCCGTCTATGGGGTCGCACAGAGTCGGGCTCCACTGAAGCGACTTAGCATGCATGCATGCATTGGAGAAGGAAAGCGCAGCCCACTCCGGTATTCTTGCCTGGAGAATCCTGTGCACGTAGGAGCCTGGTGGGCTGCCGTCTATGGGGTCGCACAGAGTCGGACACGACTGAGGCGACTTAGCAGCAGCAGAAGCTGCCTTCCGAACAGGAACGCTTCACTCTTTCTGGCCGCGTGCTATGGCCTTTTGTTTGAATTTCCTTGCAATATTGCTCTCTCCTAAAGGAATCTTAAAAAAAAAAAAAAAGACCTTTGGAAAACTTAAATCATATGGTGCTTTTAGTCGCTAAGTCGTGTCCCACTCTTGTGATCCCATGGACTGTAGCCCGCCAGGCTCCTCTGTCCGTGGGATTTCGCAGGCAAGAATACTGGAGTGGGTTGTCATTTCCTCCAGGGGATCTTCCCGACCCAGGGATTGAACCCTGGCCTCCTGCAGTACAGGCAGATTCTTTAGCAAGTGAGCTACCAGGGAATTCCCCAAATCATATAGAAGAACAGATTAATTGCCTTACTCATTAACAGCCGCTGACAATTACTGGCATTTTGACCATCTTAGTTGTCTGTAGTACAACTCTAACTGCTTTTCCCAAAGGGAAGAGAGTAGGAGACAAATAACTTTATCTATAGATTTTTAAGGGTGTAGATCTAAAAAATAACCAGTTGGGGGGAGAGGAGCGGGAACTGATCGCAATAGCATCATCCTAACGTAAAAAATGTATTATTGCTTAATACCAAAATATCCAGTGTTCAAATTTATCCTGTCTTAGTATTTATTTTTATTGTTAATTTTTCAGACTGTTACTGAACCAAATGGGTCTGCTCACTCCAAGCTACTGACATTGGGCTGTAGGGAAGGAAAACGCGGCATTTACTATAAATGCGCCAATACAAGCAGGATGAGTGCTGTGTGCCTAAAATCCTGAAATCTTTGATGGTTGGGGGGATAGTTTTACAGGCAAAATTTGGGGTGAGGCCTCAGGGTGGGTGGCTTTCTTTTGATTGGTTGGTGGTGAGGTAACAGGGTGGTGTACCAGGAATCTTGAGCTCAGGGTAAACTCAGATTGCATCCCCAAGCCAGTCCAACTCGATTCAAAATAAGTTAATAGGTCTCAAACTAAGAATGCAGCACGACATTGGACCCCCAGAAGCACTGGTGGCTCAGACAGTTTTTAACAACTCTCTCCCAAAAGAATATAAAGCAAAAAGGAGAGAGATTCTCTATCTCACCCAGGGTTACTGCGTATGGTATGACGAAGCTCTAGCACCTCAGGATTGTGATATGCTAAATACGCACAAATGCTGAAAGCAACCTCAGGGCCTGGTGGAGCAGCCTCAGGTGCCAGCAGGCAGTGGGGTCTTCAGCAAAGGTAGCACTCATCAGAAGACTCACGGGGCAAGTGGGGGCAGCGGCAGCACTTGGACAAGAGTGAATTCATTTGCTGACCATACATCAGACATCCCCTGAAGCCTCCTAGACATCCCTGGACGCGGGGTGGGCGTGGCAGGCATAAGGAAAGGAGAAACCTTAAATGCATTATTACTAAGTGCAAGAAGCCAATCTGAAAAGGTGGCCTACAGTATGATTCCAATTATATGACATTCTGGAAAGGGCAAAACTATGGAGACAGTAAGATCAGTGGCTGCCAGGGAGAGAGTGGGGAGCTGAACAGGTGGAGAACAGAGGATTTTCCCATCAGAGAAACTATTCTGTATGATTCTATACCGGTGGATACATGTCATTGCCCCTGTGACCAAACCCATAGGATATTCAACACCAAGCGTGGAACAATGTAAATTATGGACTTTGAGCGATTATGTGTCGAGGCATTCACCAACTGTAACAAATGTGCCACTGTGGTGGGGGATCACCTCAATTTTGCTGTGAACCCCAAACTCATCTAAATAAAAAAATCTTCCCTTCCTCTGCAGCAGCCTTGTTAGAGTCAGCCACCACCCCTTTCTCCTCCAGGGCACAGGGTGATGTCCAGAAACAAAGCAGACACTTCTTTCAGGTCAGAGGGAATTCGGTTTCTCACAGCGTCTATGCAGGGTTGGCATCACGGCTGCACCACCTGGGCGGGTGTGCAGGGCCCAGGATGTGAAGACGCTGAGCACTTGGTTTGACGCCTTGCTATCACCTCTTCGACATTCTTATTTTTTGAACAAGAACTCCCTATTTTCATTTTGCACTCCCCACCCCCCCACACACACCCACTTCTATGTCTAAGGCTGATCACTTCTCTGCTCCAGTCAATATTATCAGACACTAAATTCTCAAATCTTTCATTGCCAGTGTTTAAATGCAAATGCATGCTGGAGTTTTGTTGTCCAAAGGTATTCTTTTCAACCAATAAGTATGCCTGAAATAAGTATGCCATAATATGACTGCGGGCGTGGAAGAGGAGGGACAAGCCTGGGCTTCTAAACTCCTTAAGAGGGTACCATTCACCCCTGCTGGGAAGAGGGGAAGGGACACAAAAGCAAAGCCCAGTGGGCACAATAAAAGTGTCTCTCTGGTGATACCACAATTTTAGGATTTGACCTGTTTAGTTTCAACTGAACATAAACAAATAAACAAAACTGCCCAGAAGTAATTTTGCCTGAAAATGTGAATGCAAACAGCTCTGTTTTGCCAGGTCTTTTAAGACTTCACAAATGCAGCTGGATTTTCTTCTAAAGGGAACTTAATTCCTAAGAGAATTGGGGAGGCATTCCCAAGTCACACAGTGCCTAATTTGCAACTCTTTCTGGACTACACACTGATTTCCTTTTCCAAGGGTGCCATCCCTCCCCAGATCAAAAGAAAAAAGAAAAAACCCCCGAGATGGCACCCTGGTTGTGATGGCTCCGATCCATTTCCACAGTCTCTTTGCTTTACTTCCCCTTTTCTCTCTCTGTTCATTTCATGTATATCTTTTTCTCTGAAATGGTCTTTTTCTCGTTCCCTCATGCATCCAGTTTTTGCTTAGGGATCTTAGGAAAAATCTTTCTTTCCTTCTCCTTGTTTCATTGATAAAAACTCAGTGACCTCAATTGTGGCAGAATTTGAGAATAGTGTTAATTTAATTGAGGAAGAGAAGAGAAGTTTATGTGTATGGAGCACAGAACCAGTATCGAAAGTGCAGAAAAATAACCGAAAGCATTTAGAAATCTCCTTAAAATTATTTTCTTCTTTTCCACCATTTAAGTCTGCTTAAAAAAAAAAAGTTAGCATTCAAACGTTCAAAAAGAATTCTCACTGTTTTCTTATATTGACATTAATTTTAAAAAATTAACTCGTAAATAGCATTTTTGTTTTAATGAATATATACTCAGTTCTTCCATGTCAGGTTTTTATGGGATAATCTCAGCACCAATAACCACTTATTACCTCTGTGGGAAAACATGCAAAATTTCATTTGTAAACATTTGACCTACAAACAAACTCTTGAGACATGATTCATTCGCAGCCAACAGTTCCTGACAGAACTCAGGGGTAAGGTAGGAATAAGTCTGATGGCAAGGACCTAACAAGGGTTAATTCAAGGAGTCTGGCAATATAAAAACAAAGAGCAGCAATACAGGCGATTATATTTGCAACTAGTTGCAGGGTGGAAGCTTATTATTTACCCTGTGGCATGTGGTATCTCAGTCCCACAACAAGGAATCGAACCCGTGTCTCCTACACTGGAAGGTGGATTCTTAACCACTGGACCACCAGGAAAGTCCTGACATTTGCAACTTTTAACTGAGTGAACATATTTTCCAGGCATGTTCTACAATTTCTAATTCCTTGCTACTGCTAAGTTGCTTTAGTCATGTCCGACTCTGTGCCACCCCACAGACTTACCCCGCAGTCTACCAGGCTCCGCCGTCCCTGGGATTCTCCAAGCAAGAATACTGAAGTGGGGTGCCATTGCCTTCTCCATCAAATTCCTTAATTTCCCAATATTCTGATCTTTGAAACGCTCTAGTGGCCATAACAGAAATTGCGTTTTGGGGGAAACCTGCATCAACATACATTCCTTGTTTTATGACTTTTTCTTCCCTGTGTGCTAAAATGAGAAATAAACTCAAGGGATTAGATCTGATAGACAGAATGCCTGAAGAACTATGGAAGGAGGTTTGTGACACTGTAGAGGAGGAAGAGGTCAAGACCATTCCCAAGATAAAGAAATGCAAAAAAGCAAAATGGTTGTCTGAGGAGGCCTTACAAACAGCTGTGAAAAGAAGAGAAGCTAAAGGCAAAGGAGAAAAGGAAAGATATTCCCATTTGAATGCAGAGTTCCAAAGAATAGCCAGGAGAGATAAGAAAGCCTTTCTCAGTAATCAGTGCAAAGAAAGAGAGGAAAACAGTAGAATGAGAAAGACTAGAGATCTCTTCAAGAAAATTAGAGATACCAAGGGAACATTCATGCAAAGATGGGTTCAATTAAGAACAGAAACGGTGTGGACCTAACAGAAGCAGAAGATATTAAGAGGTGGCAAGAATACACAGAAAAACTATACAAAAAATATCTCTTTGACCCAGATAATCACGATGGTGTGATCACTCACCTAGAGCCAGACATCCTGGAATATAAAGTCAAGTGGGCTTTAGGAAGCGTCACTATGAACAAAGCTACTGGAGGTGATGAAATTCCAATTGAGCTATTTTAAATCCAAAAATACGATGCTGTGAAAGTGCTGCACTTAATATGCCAGCAAATTTGGAAAACTCAGCAGTGACCACAGGACTGGAAATGGTCAGTTTTCTTTCCAATCTCAAAGAAAGGCAATGCCAAAGAATGCTCAAACTACTGCACAATTGCATTCATCTCACAGGCTAGTAAAGTAATGCTTAAAATTCTCCAAGCCAAGATTCAACAGTACGTGAACCGTGAACTTCCAGATGTTCAGGCTGGATTTAGAAAAGGCAGAGGAACCAGAGATCAAATTTCCAACATCCATTGGATATCAAAAAAGCTAGTGAGTTCCAGAAAAACATCTACTTCTGCCTTATTGACTATGTCAAATCCTTTCACTGTATGGATTACAATAAACTGTGGAAAATTCTGAAAGAGATGGGAATACCAGACCACCTTACCCACCTCATGAGAAATCTGTATCCAAGTCAGGAAGCAACAGTTAGAAGTGGACATGGAACAACAGACTGGTTCCAAATAGGGAAAGGAGTACGTCAAGGCTGTATATTGTCACCTTGTTTATTTAACTTAGATGCAGAGTACATCATGGAAAATGCTGGACTGGTTTTAGCACAAGCTGGAATCAAGATTGCTGGGAGAAATATCAATAACCTCACATATGCAGATGATACTGCCCTTATAGCAGAAAGCAAAGAACTAAAAAGCCTCTTAATGAAAGTGAAAGAGGAGAGTGAAAAACTTGGCTTAAAACCCAACATTAAAAAAACAAAGATCATGGCATCCAGTCCCATCACTTCATGACAAATAGATGGGGAAACAATGGAAACAGTGACAGACTAATTTTTTGGGCTCCAAAATCACTGCAGGTGGTGACTACAGCCATGAAATTAAAAGATGCTTATTCCTTGGAATAAAAGTTATGACCAACCTAGACAGCATATTGAAAAGCAGAGACATTGCAAACAAACATCCATCTAGTCAAAGCTATGGTTTTTCCAGTAGTCACGTATGCATGTGAGAGTTGGACTATAAAGAAAGCTGAGTGCTGAAGAACTGATGCTTTTGAACTGTGGTGTTGGAGAAGGCTCTTGAGAGTCCCTTGAACTGCAAGGAGATCCAACCAGTCCATCCTAAAAGAAATGAGTCCTGAATGTTCATTGGAAGGACTAATGCTGAAGCTGAAAACTCCAATATTTTGGTCACCTTATGTGAAAAATTGCCTCATTTGAAAAGACCGTGATGCTGGGAAAGATTGAAGTAGGAGAAGGGGATGACAGAGGATGAGATGGTTGGATGGCATCACTGACTCAATGGACATGAGTTGGAGTAAATTCTGGGAGTTGGTGATGGACAGGGAGGCCCGGCGTGCTGCAGTCCTGGGGTGTCACAAAGAGTCAGACACAACTGAGCAACTGAACTGATGTAGACTGAATGTTTGTGTCCTTTCAAAATTCACATACTGAACCTATTTCCCAGCATCATGGTGTTTGGAAGTGAGGACTCTGGGCAGAGCCCTCCTAAAGGGGTCTAGCACCCTTACAAAGTAGCCCCTAGAGCTCCCTGACACCTTCCACCGTGTGAGGACACAGTAAGAAGACAGAACCAGGAAGCAGACTCTCACCTGCTTCCAGATTTGTCAGAAAGAAATTTCTTTTATAAGCAACCCAGCCTATGGTATTTTGTTCCAGTAGCCCTGATGGATTAAGACACCTGGCCACATCTTTTGGTAGGAATCTTCAAGTATCTTTTACTTCAATTCAATGTCAATCTTAAAACTTCTAAATACACTGTATTTCCTTTGTAACCTGCATTTTACGCTGTAAACAACTGATCTGTGTAGCTTAAAAAAAAAAAGGCATGAAAGTTATTCCTTCTAAATCTGATTTGATTCTATTACCTTTGGAGACAAAGATGACCCAGAGAGGTGGGCACTTAAGAGTTTGCTTATTCTGTTATTCCTCCTGCCTTTCAGAAATTGAAAACAAAAAGCAAAAAAAAGAAAAACACTTGACTTTGGCAAGATTGGAACAGCAAGGCAGTCACAGTAATTTGTCACTTTAGTACTTATAAATTCATACTAGTTCCCTGCTCTGGACATTAATGTATTAATATTTACAGAAGTGGATGAACTCAAGAACTGCTTTGAAACCTCACTTTAATAAAAAAAATTTTTTTAATATTCCCAGTTATCTTTTCTCGTATTTCACTAACTCAAAGAAATACACTGCAAAACTGATCACCGGTTAAACTGAGTATCCAAAGACCTAATTTAATTTTTTGAGACACTCAGCTTGGGGCTTCCCTGGTGGTCCAGTGGTTAAGAACTTGCCTTGCAATGAAGGGTACACTGGTTCCATTCCTGGTCTGAGAAGATCCCACACGCCAAGGGGCAACCAAGCCCACGTGCCGCGAGCACTGAGCCCAAGCTCTGGAATCCATGTGCCGCAACCACTGAAGCCCATGCTCTGCAACGAGCGAAGCCACTGCAGCAAGCCTGAGCGCTGCAACTGGAGGAGCCCCTGCTCGTAACTAGAAAGAGCCTTCGTGCACAGCAGCGAAGACCCAGTGCAGCAAACCTGTTTAAGGAAAAAAAAAGACACCTGTTAATCCCAGGATAAACATCTATACTTTGCTATTGTAAAGCATGTGTATATGTGTATTTAACTGACATTTTATAACCTAAATGTACATTGGTGTGAGCTGGTTAAACTGTCTTACCTCCAAAGAATGTGGTCATTGTAAAGGTATATGTATAAACTTTAAAAGGGCGATGTCCTGATATGAAATGACTTCTAAAATATGTTAAGGGAAAAAATACAGAACTTTGTGGATATATATATATATTTTAAAGGAAGTGTATGTTACACTTGAATATAAATATACAATGTATCTTTAGAAAGATACCTAAGGAACTGGTAATCACTGCATCTAGAACAGAGGTACTTTTCATTGTATGGCCTTTGTTCTGCTTGAATTAAAAAAAAAATCCTGTGCATGCTCTTCCTACTTAAAATTTTAAGAGTATTTTATGTGTTACTATATAGGATATGGTTATAAATCAGTAAGAGAAAGCTAAATACTCAAATAGGGAAATGGGCCAATGAAAAGGAAAAGCAATTCACTAAAAAAATATAAATCACCATCAAATGTGGAAAAATACATAACCCATTACTAGTAAAAAGAAGTAACAAAACCAAAAAGTATCATTTCCCCTTTCTTGATTTGGTAAAAATTCAAGCGCCTTATAGATCTGATAAGAATATGGGAAACTTTCATTGGTAGAAGTTAAACTTTGAAAGAAGGCAATTTGGCAGTATCCATAAAAACTGAAATGTGCACAGGCCACCAGTCTTGCTTACACAATCTACAATTACACTAAATCAAGTGCATAAGGATACATTACCCCAGGATACAGAAGCGATATTATCATAGTGACCTACAGCACAAGGACTGTCATCACACTGTCTGGGTTTAAATTCCACATCCTAGCTTGGTGATATTGGCAAATTTCTTAATTCCATAGCCTTAGGGTCATATACGTTACAGAAAGATCATGTAGGTACCCATTAATAATAAAAATAATTATATGTGAATCAGTATGTGAAAGAGTCAAACTCATTTTTTAGATATATTAGATAACAGACCAGGATAAAGATGGAATCCCAAACTTAATACGCGTTTACAAGAGAATACAGCAGATTTTCCATATTTACCTGCCAAAATTTCCTAGAAAAAAAAAAAAAAGAAGCATTTTTGCAAACATTTACCTTACTCTCATGCTCTCAGTTGTTAGGTGACATATTCCAAAGAGCAAATGAATTGCACATAATACCCATAACACTGAGTCCTTACCTTAGATATTAGTGGTGTATAGAAGTCATAAAATTGAACTGGAAGACAATTTCCTAGTTTGAAGCCTAGTCTCGATTACAATTTTAAAATTGTACAAAATTATATTTTCCATTACGTATAAAAAATTAAACATTACAGATAAAGTTCCTTCTGACTGCCCTCCATTCTAGTAGCCAATGTCATCAATTTAGGGCAAACCCTTAACAAACCTTTTTCTGTAAGTTTACATACTTAAATGTAACCATCAAAAAATGTATTGTTCTGAAAAACTTTATTATTTTATTTGGCAACATATCTAAGTATGTCTTGACATTGTACCTCTATTTCTTTTCTAAAAGAATTCCTTTTTTTGGCTATGAAAGTTGAGTTTTGCTCCTCTTTCTCCTCCCGCTCTGGGAAGCTTGCGTAACTAACTAATCAAAGAGCCTTTGTGCTACTGAAGGACCTCCCCTCAAGCTTATAGTATTCTTCACAGATGCTTATGTAAATGCCAAATACGTTTCTTTCTTTTTTTCCCCAGCCATGCTGTGCGGCATGTGGGATCCTAGTTACCCTACCAGGGAATGGACCCATGTCCCCTGCATTGGAAGCGCAGTTTTATCTGCTAGATTGCCAGGAAAGTTCTCCAAATACATTTCTGAGAGGATTAATGAAAAGAGATTCTTATGAGAATCCAGGAATTACATTTTTCCCTTTATAATGAATACACAACAGCATATTTAAAATTTCAAGCAAACTTTCATCACTTTACACACTTTTCAATAACCATATATTTAAAATAAAAATAAAATATGTAATCCAAGAACATCTCAGTGATTTTTACATTGATATGTGCTCAGAAATAAACATGATGCTAGTGGTAAAAGAACCCACCTTCCAATGCAGGAGACATAAGAGATGCGAGTTTGATCCCTGGGTTGGGAAAATCCCCTGGAGGAGGGCAAAGCAACTACTCCAGTATATTGCTTAGAGAATTGCAGGGATAGAGGAGCCTAACGAGCTACTGTCCATAGGGTCGCAAAGAGTCGGACATGACTGAAGCAACTTGGCACACAGAAATAAAACATTTCTTTGGAAAAAATTAAATAGATTGATTACAGAAATAAAGACAATCTAAACACCGAGTCCAAGTAATCTAATTTTAATAGAAACAGTCACCTTGGAGCAATTAAAAAGCATCTGACTAAAACAAAAGGTTCAATGATGATACTTCTAAGATAAACATTTCATTAAAAAAAATTTGGGGGGAGCCACATGGCATGCAGGATCTTAGTTCCCTGACCAGAGATTGAATACATGCCCCCTACAGTGCAAGTGCGGAGTCCTGACCACTGAATCACCAGGAAATCCCCATAGCTTGATTGATAAGATTTATTGATTACTCATTTATTCACTGTCATGCCACACAGTGTGTGGGATCTTGGTCCGCCAACCAGGGATTTAACTCAGGCCCTCAGCAGTGAGAACACCAAGCCTAATCACTGGAACACCAGGGAATTCCCTTAAGATGAACATTTTTTAAATGATTAATATATTTGCTGTAAACTGTGTAAATTGGTAATTAAAAAATTTTAAATTAAGAAAACTGTTAGGCTGCTTGGCCAAAAAACATTAAACTGGCTTAAGGTGAATTACTTAACATTTTATTAGAAAAATACATTGTTTTTACAATATATTACTTTAAAGAAGCTTATATTTCTATTATGAAAAATGAATTAATGTTGAAAGAAATTATATGTACATGAGTGTGTATGTGTCCACATTCACTCTACACACAAAACATTTAAAATACCACTCAAGGGACTTTGACAGCGGTCCAGTGGTTAAGAGTCTGTGCTTTCACTGCAAAAAAAAACAAACAAACAAAAAAAAAAACCAAAACACTTCAACTTTAATTCGTTAGGTCTGTACCAAATCTTATTTGTAGCTT